>NC_056731.1:1677459892-1677534892 GCF_019279795.1 Protopterus annectens | reverse complement strand
CTAGTCAAACAACCCGACCAGACTGAAACATATGCAGAAGTATTATGTACAGACAAACACTGCACAAGTAACAATGTTCAGAAATATAACAGCAGTATACTGCGATGTACTCCTCAGAGGAGGATTGCTGCTAAAGGTAGCTACAATGTTTCCGTAATATTCAGTGTTGTCATGTCCATAACACAAATATTTACATGTGAGCATCACTGTTTAAAACATCTTCATAGGCAATACGTAAACTAAATACAGTACTTGGTACTTGTAGTACTGACTGCTCATACAGGCATGTCCACTAGTCAGCTACTGGTGTTTCCTAATGTCAGTTTTGTGTATGTGGCCATCCTGTTGGAATGTAATCTCTATGCCATGTACACTACCAGACCCACCTAACACCACGTGCCACACATTGTTTGGGATGCAGCTACAGGGTAAGCTGGAAGGCAGCCCAGTCTACAGCCATGACTGGACTGGACAGTCATGAGGTGTAGGTTAACACATGCAGCTCATCAACACAACCAACACATATTCTTAGCAGAACACAGTAAGGACACCCACACACACTACTGGAAATCACACACATTCACAGTCACGTCACCGAGTAGCCAAGTGTACATATATTACAACAGCACATATCAGCGTGACACACACATCATTATTCCATGTCATGCTCCTACAAACTGTTACATGACAGTGCCATGGTGAAGCCAGGGCACTGTAATGGTCAACAGTGAGCACATCATATTTGCCACACACACCTCATGTGTACTTGAAGAGTGCCAGCAATGTGCTCTGTTAAAGTTTGGCAGTACACTCATTCAAGCATGTGTGAAGTCTGTGGCTTGTAAACATCTCACCCCAGCATGTACTGGCTATTGTGGTACTAAGGCTAATGTCCAGACAGCACACAGCATGCATGGCTTGCAATTGTTGACATGGAGTATATGTAGGAGCTGTGGCCACACATGACTGTACATGTCATGAACATATCAACTGTGACTACTCAGGAACATACAGAGCAGAGCTGGATTTCCCTGAGTCTGTCAATACAGGCCTTGTGTAGGTCCTATGGTCCAGTTATTTGGATATTTTTGTAGGCATTGCATTAGGTGGACATGTTGAAAGACATACATGCCACAAGGGGTGTTGCATGATATGATAGGTGTCATGGGAGACCAGTAGAGAGGGGATATTACCTCTGTCAACATAGATATTGAACCTTATGTACTGTTAGCATGCTACCTGCCATGTGCATGTGTGTAATGACTGTAGCCACCTATATGTAGAAAGGAGAACGAAAGCTATGCTAATGTAATTTCTGTTGTATGAGTGTGGGATGTACATATTCAGGGACAGGTACGGATAGGTCATATCCAAACATGAGGGTGTTGTTTACTGGTGTACAGCAACAGTTGACCATGTTAATGCTGGCAACATCCGAGGGACCCTGGTATGTGTACAACTGAGCTGGTTACAAACAGTGGTATTATTGCATTGCATAACACATTATGCAGCTGTGTCTGTACATGGGTACTTTACACAGTTGATGTTGGCCTAAGTACAGTCCACCAATCGAGGGTTATATGGTGGTCTACCATACTATGTCATACCACATATGGATGTGTGTTGGTAGTCTGGGAACAAGGTGGTGGATGCATATGAGGATACAACCTAGAATGCAGCATTTGCCACTGTCACCTGTACCTGACTCATCTGTGATGTGTTATGTCAGAGTAGTGGTCTTTACATGTGAGTAGTCTTTATGAATATGTGTACAACACCACCTGGAATGGTGCACACCATTGTTATGGCCCACATGTCTGGATCTGAGTTATATGGTTGTAGTGCAAATGTGCACTACAGAGCCTTCAGCCAGGTGTTCCTTACTGCCCAGATGTCAGTATTCCCCATTGTAGGTTCTACATTGAGCAAACGGTTTACTAAAGCTGCACATCTAGCACTGGTTAGCATAAGCATCCAATGCAATTGTCATGTAGGTGTCAGGGTGTTACTTCTGTGTGTAGGACATTTGCCTTGGAATGCAGCTATATTGGTAAATGTGACCTAGGTAGTATCAACACACATGTGTAACATGGATGCATGTGCTCTGTGTTGAAGGCTTGTCGTTCGGTCATGACAGCCCAGAATGAGAGACACTGGACAAACTCATCAGGACATTGGGTCATTGTTTTGGTCTAGCAGTTGCCATCCGTACCATGACATCACTGCGCATGGCATTAATGTGCTTGGTAGCAAATGCCTCATGTAAGGTGATGGATAGCGGCAGAACTTGTGTATATGACCAATGTGAGATATACTTAGGGTAGCAGTCCTGCTAATAATGACAGCTACTAACACAGCCGGAAGAGGTCATCTTGACACCTGCACCTCAGTACCATTACACAAGGTGGCTCACATATTATGCTTGCACATGCCACTGTTCCACGTATAATGCCACTGTCCACAACCTGCTATCAATATATGCCTTTCAGGGCAGCAAGGTGTGTGACACATGCTGTAGGTAGCATCTGCCTGTGCGACCCAGGTAACCTATTGTCTGTCACGTCCACACATGCATGAATGTGTATATGTAACATATATATGTCAGTACTTCATGTACATGTATGCATGTGTATCACACAGCACAGACACAGATATATAATTTACGGGCCACATACAGGTATCAGGTAGTAAACCAGTATGACGTGCATATATACTGACAGGTAAGATGTACCTAGCTGTAAACCTGTGTGTTTACAATAGGAGTCCATTACAATGTGCTCTGTACTTGCAAGTGTTTGAGCATGCACACTGTGGCCTTCAGTGGTTAGAATCGGTGTGCACCCCAAACAGCCCTGTGCTACTAAGTGTATGAGCATGCCCAGTATAACCTTGTTTAGTTGTGGTTATAATGCATCCCAAATGGCCCTGTGCTACTAAGTATATGAGCGTGCCCACTGTAACCTTGTATAGTGATAGTAGTTGTCCATTCTGCAAATGGCCATACTCCAGTTCAGGTTCCTGTTGTGCTACAACTATACCTCTCAGGTCTAGCTGCAGATGATGTGTCTTGTTTGTGCATACAGGTTGTAATGGACACCTACTTTAAACACACAGGTCTACAGCTATCTACTTCATGACTGTCAGTCTCCCTGTTGTTGTCCTCAATTGTAGAAGGGCAATCAGACTGCCTTGGAATGTGTAATCTCTGGGGCACATCTCATAACTGCGTAGTACTGTAATAGTCATCTTTAGATAGGCAGGAGTTCTGATCCCACCACTGGCAACTGTGTTTGTGTGTGTGTCAGCAAATGGCTGAGTGTGTATGTGTCTCAGCAAATGCCTGAGTGTGTGTGTGTCAGAAAATGCCTGAGTATGTGTATATTTGTGTCTGCATCCTGTCATGGCAGTGGGTTTTGCTGCATTCCAAAGAGATACCTCCTTTTGCACTGGCCTTTATCCTTGTCAAATGCTAAACCTCTCTCTTCCCCCTCCCCACTGCAAGTAATTGGTCCTGTGATGACACCCAGCTCAGACATGGAGACAGTAAGTGTAATTGTATGTGTTCTGTGGCACATACCCCAACTGCATACCACTGTACTAGTTACTTTTACATAGGCAAGACATGTATGCACAATACTGGCAAGTGTGTGCGTGTTTGTGTGTGTGACTACCCTGTAACCAGGCATACACATGTGTAATGTCTTTTAGCACACCATGGTAGCCATCTGTGGTGACCGGTGTCTACAAAGTATTACATAGTAAGGAATGGTAAAGAATATACAGTCAAGCACGACTACAGTTGGGTATGTTATTTTCCTGTGCCACTGTTGAGCAGTGATACAGAAGTGGTCATTGGGTGTAGGTCCATACCCATCATTCCCCCAGCCTAACTCCACAATCCCTGGGGTAGATTACATTAGCCATCATTCCCCACCCCAAACTCCATATACATAACAACCATCCCTTCTCTGGTGAACTGCTTATGATTTAAATGTTATAACACAAAAGATGCCTCTGTTTTGTGTACACATCAGTTCCTTTGGAACCCTTCTTTGTCACAAAGGGCGTTCAGATGCATATATATATATATATATATATATATATATATATATATATATATATATATATATATATATATGGCTATGGCTGTGTCTGTGTATATGCATATATATATATATATATATATATATATATATATATGTGTGTGTGTGTGTGTGTGTGTGTGTGTGTGTGTGTGTGTGTGTGTGTGTGTGTGTGTGTGTACACATCCCATAGGTGCATATATATATATGTAGTTATGACAGTTGTACAGATGTAGACTTGTCTTTGTTGTTTCACAAAGTACAGTACAATCAAGGGTACTGTACATATGTACACAAAGGGACTGTCCCATTTGTTTTCAGTACTGTGGAATGCCTGTGGTAGGATGTGCATTATAGACTCCATGCAACATGTATACAACCCAAATGGCTTAGTGGTACATCCAGTGACATCAGTGTGCATGGTCCAGGGTTCAAGACCTGCAAGCTTTGTTGATACTGTCAATTAGGACTGCATAACACACTTTTAAGCAGTTGTAAGCAGGTGTTTATGTGACAGTAAGCAAGTGGGTACATACAGGTAGCAGACATGTACAACCCGCAGTACACTTGGAATGCCCTTCTTTGGCAATCCTGCTGATGTCACCCACCTACGAATACACCTCTGGAACTGCTGCAACCCAGTAATCCCCTTGGCATGTGCTGTAACTGCATAATGCTGCAGTGTGATAAACTAGTTACATAGGGGTTCCATTCCAAGAGAAGCCAATTGTGTGTGTGTGTGTGTGTGTGTGTGTGTGCATGTCTCTGTCTGCCTGAAACAAAAACAATGCTTTTTAGAGTATGCACACTCTTTACAATTTACATGACCACATTTGGCAATCCTGCTGATGTCAACCACGTAGGAATACATTTCTAGGACTCTTGTAACCCAGTATTCTTTGTAGCGCATGCTGTAACTGCGTATTGCTATAGTGTGATAAACTAGTTAAGTAGGGGTTTGATTCCAAGACAGACCAACTGTGTGCATGTCTGCTTGAGAAAATAACAATGCCTTTTAGAGTATGCACACTTTTTACAATTCACATGACCACCTTTGGCAATCCTGCTGACGTCACCCACCTAGACATACACCTCTGGGACTGCTGTAATCCAGTAATCTCCGTAGCATGTCCTGTAACTGCATAATGCTGTAGTGTGATACACTAGTTAGGTAGGGGGTTCTATTCCAAGACATGGCAGGTGTATATGTGTGTTTGACTGTCAGAGCCTGTGTGGAGGTGGCTGTAAGTGTCTAACCACTGGACATGTTGGGGACTGGATTTTGTAGTTTTCCTATATGGTGTCCATCTTCTATGTCACAATGTCCACCTCACAAGGAATACAGATGTCAGTCAGCCAAGGGACTGTGTTGGCAATCCATACCCCTACATCTGGCAAAAGGCCTGGTGAACAAAGTATGCAACCCTACTATTATCCGGAATACGTCCTGAACCCATGTGTCATACACAAACACACTTGCCTAGAATATCCCGCTATGTTGCTAGTACCCTGCAAATTGATGACAGATAGTAGGCATGGTGTGATTGCAGTGGGCTGCAGAGGGCATGGCTCCCTGTACTGCAGTACAATAGGCACATAATTGCAGACAATGTGCCTTCACTATGTTCCCCACTGGATGCCTGCAACATATGTGGTGCCATCAAATGTGATCCACAGAGGCCATATAACGCCTTACACATGAGCCCTGTATGGACCAATGCCACTGATACCTGTATCATGCTATCAATGCAGGTGTATGGGTCAACCTGCTGACTATAATCAGGTCCTGCCACACCAGGCCAGTACTGGCATATCAGAGGATAGCAGTCTGTGTACACAACATGTGCCAGCCAAACCAGGTACACCTGTACATGTCACTGTACATTATTGTGGCACATGCACATCCCAGACAATGCCCATGTCAAGGACTATCAAAAACAGACATGGCATGCATTACAAAGCTATGGCCATACACAATGGTAACCAGGATGTCAGGACAATTCATGAAATACCCATCTGTGTGGGACATTGCAGACACTACATCCCTGTACCACACTGCACACCATTGTTGGGTGGCGTGATGACAAGGATTACCCCTCACTCAGCCTTTTACAGCCATCTTGCACAACCAATCACTACACACCCATGAAGCAATGCACACATGCGTGTCAATACTGGCACCTTGTGTCTGCGTGTGGGGTATGATGCTCCCAACCACAGTCACTCCCAGTATAACTCCCATTGGCATACTGACAGATGTCAAACACGTTCATATGCCCTAGCCCATGGAACCTCTGGATATCCCATGTGGTGCATGTAGTACCTGTGCATTACTGCAGTGTGGCAAACTAAGTAGTTTGAAAGTGTATTTGTGGGCCTGGCAAAGAGTGTCAATGTGAGTCCATTAGATAGTGTGGCTGTGTTGACAATGAAATCCGTTCATGTGGACAGCCATGTGTGCTACATCTAATCTATGTCTACTATATCTCTGTTGCAGATGTCACTCACCAACACACATATATGTTCTTACAGCACACCAACATGTCAGCTTTGTGGCACATGGAGTAACTGCATGCACTTGTAATAATAATAATGACTATTCAGTCAGGGAGCTGAACCCCTGTACCGGTAGGTGTGAGACAGATGATGCTTAGGTTTTAGTCTCCAAGCCCTTCTCTGATATTCTTTGTCTCTGTCTGTCCCTCCCACACACTCTCTGGTGGATGTGGAGGTGTGCACCTGCTCAGCAGCAGCTTGTGTTTTGTAAGTGATGGCCATGATCAGGTGATGGCCTCTGCACCTACTGCAGTCCTCCTCAAGCTGATTGCATGTGGAACAGCTGTGATGATGTCCCCATAGCCATTCGCATGAAAAACACAGTACAATATCTAGAAACATCATGTTGGTGTTTACCCATGACAGTCGCTGTGAGCGGTACCTGGATCTGGTGTTTGGTAAACGGTATCACAGATATCTGGATGTTCCTCAAACAACATACACAGTGGGAAATAGCCTAAAGACAGGTGGGTGATGTGCCAGACATGAATACAGCATGTAAGTGTAGCTATGCTTCATTGAGACTACTGCCTGTTTAACAAGTTGTGTGTGGTAATGGCTATTCTGCATGTTTTAAAACTGACAAGACAGTGCTCTGTTTGTGAGGAACCCCATCTGTATGGCCATCTGTGGACTGGTCAGTGTATGGAAACATTTGTTTCCTGTGTTACTCACTGAACACACATCTGTGAACTGCAGGAGCATAGTGTGAGGATTGCAGCCAGTACATGGTGATAGTGATGAGTTACTGCCATCGCATCCCTGACTGGACATATGTCACATGAAACAGTGGTATGACAGACACTGTCTGGGATTCTCAGTGACATGCCAATAATGGGCCACTGTTCATAGCTGTAGTCACAAGTCTTCTACACTTTGTACAGATGTCATGCAGTATATATGCATGTGTTGTGCTCCCTCTGCAAATGTATACCATCTGTTGTGTTGGGTTGATGGTCATATCTATGCATGCTGTTATAAGTAATCCTGAATGCTGTTGACTATTACTAAGCCATATCTGTGTTTAAACTGCAACACCATAGGCTGTATGGGTTTGAAGATCCCGACACAACCTCCTGTCCCACTTCAGCTGGCCATGGCACTGGGCACCAGCACATCTGGGGCCCAGCCTTGGACCTCCACCTCTGTTGGCTCTGCACCACCTTCTGGTGGTACCGCTACTGAGGATGGGGCTTGTCCCCCCTGGGAACAGGTCCAGACAGGAACATGTCTGCTGTCGTACAGTCCTGGACGTAGTGCGTAGGGGGCTCAATAAGAGGTTTTGAAGCCAGATACACCAGCTCAAGGGCAGAGTGTCACATTTACAGGGTGAGGCTGCCCTCCTAGACAGCCCCCAGCACTGCCACCTTTGCAGCTGTTTTGGTGCAGTGGTGGCTGCCCATGGCTGTGGACCTCCATCCCACTGTTTCCATCTGGGGGCTCATGGACTTGTGACTGCCGAACACCCCTCCCCGTCCGAGGTGTATCCCCCCACATGTATCATATACCGACCCTGTATGCTGTCTTGTCTGTCATCCTACCCTACCTATCCTCCACGAGCATACCTACTCTCCTTCCCCCACATCCCACTCTCACCCTACGGAAACAAAAGGCCAATCAGTTCCTAGAACAACATTTGCCCCATACATAGCTGTCCATTTCACACACGTGTCCACCTGACACATGTAACCCTTTTAATATGCATCACAACATACTCCAGTTGTCCTCACCCCTGTCTTTCAGGTGCACAATACTAGTATGCACATGACTCCTAAATGTTCCAGGTACATGTGATGCGGATGACCCCATTGTACACAAAACACTACCGGTCCCACTATGGTTACCCCATTTACCTTTATCATGATGATGACGATGTTGTACACAGCACCTTGCAAGAGTACTGTTCTCACATAATTATTGGACAGGAACTGTTGTGTTAATGTAAATAACATGTGCAGAGTGATGTATATGGTCAGTCTACAAATGTTTGCGTGTATTAATGACACATGTCTGTCTGAGGGAGTCTTGATATTACATAGGACAACACCACTACATAATACAGGCATTGCTGGTGCTTCCCTTTTCATTCCTTTGTAATGCTTTGTTGTCACATGGGATGTTCTTTATATATCTATATATATGTATGTATCTATATCTGGACATAAACACTCACACATACATCTACATGACGGAATACATTTCCTATACTGTTGAATGACTGCGCTGGATAATATGTTTATGATAAGGTCCGATGTCTGTATATCTGCCATGGCTAAGTGGTAAATCACATAGCTGTGTGTGCAGGGTCCTGGTTTCGAGCCTTGCAGAGGCCGTTTATTTTGTTGCTGGGCAGAACAATGCCATTGGATATGGAGTGATTAAAGCACATTAAAGCAGTTGTGAGTGGGTGTGTGTGGATTTGCGCAGAGCTAAGCAATGCTAACCTCCGGTTACAGGTTCTTACACTCAGTTAGCCTCTATATTGCTTTACCAGTGTAATACTCGCATACTGATGGCCAAACAGGCTTACACCCATTTGCACCCGCACTTGCAAATGCACTGCATTTGGTGTTTGCATCTGACACTCACACCCCTGGGTGGGAGTGAGGACTACGATATTACCTTGTGATGCCTATTACATCGGATTACATGCCTACAGTATCGGGAATGGCTGCCCATTAGGCGACAGCATGCCATTCAACTGTACGGAATCTGCGGCCTGTCCAGAATTTGATTCATATTATTGGTGTGTTCCTCTTACAATCTGCACCCATCTGGCTAATACATGGGAACTGACACTCTTCAATACAAACAAGTGATTGGGTTTTGGAACCCACATCCTTCAACCGAGTCATGCTACTGCATACCTAATATTCTATCATCTTTATAAGGTTGTCAGTGGAATATATGCTTTCTGTCCCTATCAGACCTCTCATACGATTGGGGAAAAATACAAACTTAATCAGGGACACGGCATAACAACATCAGGGACACATTTAAATTACTGGTGCTACTAACCTGACACATTGACAGACTCAGAGCATATGAATTCATACACATTTTCTGAGGTAAATGATGTTTATAACTCTTAATTGTTGTCGTTATTCATTACGTGTAATTCACCACCTTTCCTCCAAATGTCACTAGCTTTAGGAGGGATTAAGTGGGACAGAGTTAGAAATTGAGTCAAAATCAGGGACATCCCTGGAAATCGGGGACAGTTCAGAGGTATGGTCCCTATTTGTTCCTCCAATGGTTTATGTCCTGTCCATGGGATGTGCTCTTAGACGTTGAGAGATATGGGCGTCAGCTATGCCCATTTTGGAATATTACTTACATCCCCGGGGCAGTCCTAATATGACTGCACCAGCCAACACCTGCACGCCTAGGCCCATAATTGCATACCCATAGTTCCCCCACCTGCCACTCCTCTACAGCACTCATCCTTACTGTGGGTGCAGGTGGTGTATAAACACACCACTACACACTGCCCACTCTCCCCGTGTTGGGACACATGTCGTACATTGTGTCGACCCATGGGTTATCAGGCTTGCACAACCTACTGGTCCATGTACATCTACAGCCTGGAATGATAAGTCATTACCGGGACTGCCACCGATTATCATTAATTTTTGGTGTCCCACAAGGGATATCAATGTCTATGTTTCAAGATTAGACCTGGCAGGTCTTTCCCACTGGTAGTATTCTGCTGGTGGTCTGGGAAGCAGTGGTGTGTTTACCTTTATTGTGTGTCTGTATATCTCACCAGCCTAGCTGGGGGCTGGAGGGGGGGTTGATGCTACGTGTTACACATTTGTTTATTGGTCCCCTCACCCCCATATGCACGGCCTGTGAACATATGTAACTCGTAACTGCTGTATCATATACTAGCTATATACATGTGCATAATTACAGTCGCATATATATATATATATCTATTTATATTACTATATACAGATATATCATATGTGTATGCACACATGCATATTTATATGTTGCTGTCTATATATATATATTTATAGATATAGATATATATATTATATATCTCACAGCATATGGGTCTATGGGTCTCTGCATATGTATATATTTATATGTGGGTATGTATCTGTATTCTGTCTCTATATGTATACATTTGTACTACGGAGAGGGAGGGGCTTATCTCTATATCGCTATGGGTAGATACACACACGCATACCTCTACATATATACATCAACATCTGGTTATTCCATTGTTTGCCAAATAGATTACACTTTGCTGCAGTGGGACTGGTAGTGGGTGTGGCTGCTTGTTGGGCAATGCCTCTGCCCAGTGAACACATTTGCTTACATCCCTAGTGCTGTCCATATAGGCCCACATCAGCCAACACCTGCACACCTAGACTCATAAGTAGCTACCCATAGTTCCCCCACCCGCACTTCCTCAACAGCACCCATCCTTACTCTGGGTCCTGGTCTGTTCTGGACACACTACTACACGCTGCCCACTCTCCACTTCATGGGACCCATTTCATACAACTGTCTTGGCCCATGGGTCATCAGGGTTTCCCACCCTTGTATTCCGAGTATGTATATACCCCAGCCAGAATGTTCGGTCTATCACCTTCTTTTGGTCTTGCCAGTTTTTGGGGTGTCCCGCAAGGGATGCTCCTGTCTGTGTTCCAAGATTAGAATTCACAGGTGCACTGTGTACCCCCGGTTGTATCCTGCTTGTGATCTGGGGAGCAGTGGACTCTTTACATTGTTTGTGTGTATGTTTCCCCTGTCCGGCTGGGGGGGGGGGTGGAAGGTCATGCTACGTGTTTCCTGTTTCTTGCTTGGGCTCATTACTTCCATTGGCATAGCCTGTGAACATATGTCATTCTTGTGTGCTGTTACCCAATATAGCTGTATATCTGTGTATAGCTACGCACACACACACACACACACACACACACACACAGATATATATATATATATATATATATATATATATATATATATATATATATATATATATACACACACATATATGTGTGTGTCTGCAACTATATATATATATATATATATATATATATATATATATATACATATATGTGTGTGTGTGCTTACTAGTGCCTTATTCATTATGACACTGACACTTCACTGCAGTTAACTTTTAATTGATATTTTACAGGTTATACAGCCAACAGATGTCGCAATATGTTCATGTACAGATTACCAATGGTAAATGGTATGTGATACAGTGGGATCCGGAACAGGAATGTCTGTTCATTAAGCAGTTGCTCTAACCAATACACTATTGCTGTGCTGCTTCATTTGCATATATACCAATATACCCATGCCTCCTGGTTCCCCAAACACACACCCCAACGCCTCCTTAACACTGCAATCATCCATTCTCCAGTCGGATTTGAGGTGTATCCCCACCACTACACATTGGCCACTCCCTACTCCTATTCCATAGGTTGACTCACTCCATGTATCTTCAGAACTCCCAAACATTTAGTCCACAAACATTGGTGATATGAGCAACCAAAAGAATACTATTCACAATTTTTGGGTTGTCCCACATGGGGCACGCATGTGTTTATGTCAAGATTAGACTCTATACTTCATTACATCCTTTCTTCCATTAACATGACACACAATAAATTAATTAGTATGACTATGTGGTAACATACACATTATACATGAGAGCCTAATTATGTATGTGTTCGGTTTATTTCATTTACAAATAGACCGACTTAGTAATTGGCGTTGCCGTAGCAGGCAGATCACAGGAATGATTCCATGTGTGGGAAAGTCCTCACATTTGATTATTTTCAGCACAGCACTGACTTTGGACATTGTACACACTTCTGCATTTTAGCAGTTTCATCCTGTCCCTCTTCTGCACAACCTATTATTCTATCTACTGTCGAGGTTTGTAAGGCACATTCATGTTATTTATGTCTGCAAATGGAATGAATGTGTTACAGAGAATGTACTTCTACATATTGATCTATGCATGTGTGTATGTATATATATTTATAACAAACTCGCTGACCTCCACGGGGCGGTCCAGTTAGAACCAGCCCATCCAACCCTGGCATGCCTGGCTCCATAATTTCATACCCATAGCTCCTCCACCCCACCCATGTTCAAAATTTATTTATTTATTTATTTTACATTTGTTAACCGGGGGTGTCTGACTGATCCGAAAAGGCCCTTTTTCAGCAGAGGCCCGGGGAGAAAAGCTCCACAAAGAAAAATTACAGACACATTTAGTTATTTAGACATAATCAGTATACACACAAATTACAAGAGACATGTTTTTACAGTGGTATGCGGCACAAACAGTTACAGTGGAGAGAACAATCAAAAAAATATTAATTTTAAAAATAAAGGCAAGTAATAGATTTGTAGTGTACAGCTGAACTTTGGAATGTAGGTAGAATGCATACATAGTACACAGGTACAGTACATACATTGTAGATTAGCCAGTGTTTGTGAGTAAGATTGAAAAACTATTATCAATTGCTCTAGATTTAGTTTGTATATGTTATCCGCTTTCACTAGCCTGGCTTCCAGCAGGAAGGATGCTAAGCATACAAGAGTGTCCATGAACAGTGAAATAAAATCGAAGTAGTAAACACACAAGCACATAGTGGAATGTTGAGCCCTGTCCCTAGAACTTACGCATACCATCCATTGTCCATTTGTTATCGCAGCCATGACTCACCTCCACACATTGCCCTCTCCTGTGCGTTAGGGTCCCTACAAGTATGTTGTCCCAATCCATGTATTCTCAGGCTCTCCCACCATTTAGTCCTTGAACATACCTGCCCTTGCTTGTGTAATGGTCGGATGGCCAAATGGTCTATCAATTTTTGGGTAGTCCCACCAGGGACTACCCTCTGTGTGTAAAGTAGACTTAGCAAATCAACAATGTTACTCCCACTGGTAATATCCTGCCTGTGGTGTGAGTAGCAGTGCTTTGCTCACTCCTGCCCAGCTGGATATGACATATGCTGACAGCGCTATATAATACCAGGGTTGCTGTTGATTCCCTTCTCATTCCTTTTGTATACTTTATTGTTTCGTCGTTCTTTCTTCATATATATATATATATATATATATATATATATATATATATATATATATATATATATATATACATTATTATTGTTTCGTCATTCTTTCTTCATATATATATATATATATATATATATATATATATATATATATATACATTATATCTATATGTATAAACTTATATACATTTCCTATGCTGGGGACTGCTTAGTCCCGCGTGCACTTAGACTTGCTTACTGGTACTTATATGTGTTTACTGCTGCTTATTTGTGCTTACACCTGCTTACTAGTACCTTATTTATTATGAAAGTGCCACTTTGCTTGAATGATATTTAAGTTAAATATCTCATGCGATGCTCTTATGTCGGTTTTATGGCAAAACGACATTTATTTCAAATGGAAAACGATATGTGCTATTGTTAAGCTCGAACCATGAATGATAGGCGGATGCTCTAAACACTACACTATTGACATTTACGTTGATTCCGCATGTTTTTCTCTATTTGAATGAATATGATGTGTAAGCTACGCTTGTCAGAGGGCAGCAACGCACAGGCATGCTGCTCTTTGCTTACACCTTTGACATTGCAGCAATTCAAATATATAATAGGGACACAGGGAATCTAATTGTGAAAGTTCTAGGGACAGGGCTCAACAATCCACTATGTGCTTGTGTGTTTACTACTTCGATTTTATTTCACTGTTCATGGACACTCTTGTATGCTTAGCATCCATTTCGGTATCCACAGACACTGAATTACTGACTTACTATTAGGGGTGGGCTCTACTAGTAGGCATAGTAGGTTTTGCAAGTGTTGGGGCATGTTTACGCCTCTGTAGAGCACTTGTACATGCCCCTGCACTTGCACACGTTTCCTGTGCACGTTGAGGGTGTGGCGGCATGCTCTCATATATATATATATTCATATGGTGCTGCTGCGCCATCTGTAGTGAGGACGCTCACGCAAGGCTAAAACTGTCCTTGCGCCAAGCTTCTTGAATCCTGGGGATAGACTAGATTGGATAGAGGGGTTATATGGAGGAATGTCTAAATGCTGTCTCAATACATAAATGTATTAAAAGCATTACACAACCCTGAGATACTTACTGTTGTTCTATGGTCCCACAATTCTTAATGCCTGTGCTTTGATCTCTTTACAGTGCACCGTGAAGACAAAACTTTGATGTGGGCTTGTGTCCTTTCTTTTCAGTAACCACATCCTTCAAGAACTTCTTTGATTCTTGTGTTCCTGGCCCTGAGAGTCCATAGGTTCCCCTAGAACTTCAGATCCTTCAGTAATCTTAATAGGAAAATGCTGGCATATAGCTTATTTCCTGGGACACTTCTGCATTGTTCTTTTGGGAGACAGATCATTGTTCTATTCATGCAGGCTGGTAGGTGATGGCTAGTATGGGTGGGTCTATATTGAATCAGCGAAAGCTTAAAAAAGTGAACGCTGATTCATCAATCGTATTTCAGCGAACGCTGAAAATCTCAAATACCAAGAACAGAGAATTTTTTCTCAGAGAAAAAAAATCATTGGACCGGTTTTGGGAGTTTGGCGTTTCCTCCACTGTGGTGCGATCTCGGATTTGGTATATTTAAGTATAGGGTTGTGAGGGGTGAAGCCCCCACATTAAATACTGTTTTCATTTTTTTTGTTTTTTTTTTTTGTGTTCCGAGTGTTTGGCATTTTCAGCGTTCGCTGAACTAGGGTCGATGAATAAGCATTTGTTTTTTAAGCATTCGCTTATTTAATATAGACCTGTATAGATTGCCCAGTACTGCAGCAAGCTTCTCTAGTCCTCTAGTCCTGCTGGAAGCTTTGCTTTTCTATGGTCTGCAGTAGATGTAGTTGTCAATGGATTTTTGTCTGAATGAAAGTCTCCACTTATTATGGGGCATTAAATGCTTTCTTTTGACTCTGACATGTCACTGTGAAAATAACCAGGTAGCTGAATGAAGTAATCCTGTTCTTACAGCACAGTTGTCTGACATGAGCAAAGGGTCTCTTCATATACATTACTTCTGCTGAGTAATATTGTTAAAATCTGACAGTATGGTTTAACAAAACAATGTCCTTACTGTCTTTGTTTCTAAAAGTTTTAATTTATCATTATAATTTTGTAGCTTGAATATGTTACCTGGAGGAGGGAAATTAGGTAGTGCTGTGGGCCTTAGTGATCTTTGACCCTGTTCATTATTTATAAGGTCTTATAAATTAAAGGTTAATGGGAATGTGTGGAGGAAGAATTAGTTCTGTACCTTTTTTTAAGCCAACAAGATTTAGGTTATAGCAGCACATCTTATTTTCAGGATCATCCATTTTTTTCTGAAGTTTGCAAAGGCTTACAGAGACCTTGTTCAAGGCAGCAGAAACCACCCCTGCACTACCAGGCTAAAACTCATTCCACACCTTTCAGCACCAGAACTTGGACTGAAGCTCCAAAGGTGGTGGTGTTTCCATATTCATAAAGG
Source organism: Protopterus annectens (assembly GCF_019279795.1). Lineage (NCBI taxonomy): Eukaryota > Metazoa > Chordata > Ceratodontiformes > Protopteridae > Protopterus > Protopterus annectens. The sequence goes on along the minus strand of NC_056731.1, from coordinate 1,677,518,722 downwards.
ATGTGCACACCTCCAGACTGGTAGCCCAACATAACGCATCTGAGATACTTCAGATGCAACTAACACTGGATAAGACAGCAATTTAGGTCGTAACCTGCTATAGGTCCCCAACCATGTCCCAAGATTCACATTCCACATTCTTAAGCACCCTGGAGAATATTAGGGTCCAACCTAACACTCTCATACTTGGCGACTTACCCTCCATTAACTGGGAAAACTATTCATGTACCAATACACTTGCCAACGCTTTCTGGAATTCATTAATTCCACTGCCCTGGACCAGCTTGTTCTTACCCCCACTAGAGGTAGCAACATCCTTCACCTGGTCATTACTTACATGGGCGACTGTTGCTCTACACCAATAGTCAACTCTTCCCTGGTTAGATCCAATCACAAGCTAATCACCTTGGAAATCCACAGCCCCCCCCCCCCAACAAAGGTAACCACCATGAAAAACTTCTCCAAAGCTAACTTTGGGCTCCTAAAAATAGAGATGGCTAAATTCGTGGCACCCATGCAAATGGAGAATAGTTGTATGACCACCAAATCATACACCAATGCACTGTACGAATACATACAAAAATGGATGGATCTCGCTATACCCAATAGAACTAAGATGCTTTCCTCAAAAAAAAGGACGCTAATCTGGTGATCCCCTGCCATAAACAAAGTCTACAACAGAAGGAGGAAACTGATGCAGAATAAGGTGAAGTCCCAAGACTGGAAAAAACTCCCTTATCAGTCTCAACAAAAGGTTGAGATCCCTCATCAAATCCTCTAAAGCTAGCTATGAAAACAGAATTGTGGCAGATAGTAAAGACAACTACAAGGCCTTCTATAGTTATGTAAAGAATCTCCATGGCAATACCCAGATTTTCTCTAAGCTACTGCGCAGTGGTACCTCCTATACTGAGCCAACAGATATTGCAAATATACTGGCAGACAGATTCAATGCTAAATTTACCCCTCCTCTCCAAAGGACCAATCACAATACCAGTAGATTGCCAGGCATCCAGTATTACTGCTGCACAGGTTAAAACAGCACTGTCCAAGGCCAAGAATACAGCTTCTATGGGACCTGACAGTATCCCTGGCTGTGTTCTACATGAACTACAGAGTGAACTGGCACCTCACCTGTGCGCCCTGTTCAATCACAGCCTCACCTCAGGCTTTGTCCCTACCGAATGGCACACTGTTACAGTCATCCTTCTCCACAAAGGAGGAGCAATCACAGGCCCCAGGAACTATCGCCCCATTAGCCTGATGAGTCTGATATGCAAAGCTATGGAATGCATCATCATTATGGACCTAATAAACAAGGATATAGGGAATCTCCAAACTCTGGATCCTACACAGTTTGATTTTGTGAAGGGTAGATCATGCCTGCTCAACTTGGTTGACTTCTTTGAGTCAGTCACCAGAGCTGTGGATGAAGGTAAGATGGTTCATATAACCTACCTTGATCTGGCCAAGGTCTTTGATACCATTCCCTACTCAGAAATAATAGAAAAACTTACTAAGCTAGGCATCAACCCCTATATCACTAGGTGGGTTGCAAACTGGCTCCCAGATAGAACCCACAGTGTGAAAGTAGCTGACTCCAAGTCAGGCTGCCGAACAGTCACGAGTGGGGTCCCGCAGGGTTTGGTCCTGCGTCCTCTCCTGCTTGGTATCTACTTCCCTGAAGTCCCGGCCAACATGAAAAGACTCTGGCTGACAAAGTTCACAGATGATTGCAAGTTGGGAGCTATTATTAACTCCCCAAGTGATGTTGACATCCTGCAGAAAGGTTGCAATGAGACCAATGACTGGTGTCAGAACCATGGCCTTAAGCTCATTGACAAAAAATGTGCCTTCATCCCCTTTGGGAAAAACCCAGTTCCCTTGAATTACAACATTGATGGTAGTCCACTGAACACAGAAGGCATTATAAGAGATCTGGGAACACAGGCTGACAGCAACCTCTCATTTGACCACCATGTTGCCACTGTGGTCAGAAAGTCCTTCTGTGTGGCACATCTCATTACAAAGGGTTTTGCATCCAGGAAAAAAGAGGTCATTGTCTCCCTCTACTCTTCCCTCATTAGGCCAGTTATCGAGTACAGTGCCCCATTTGGCATGTACCTCACTAGACACCTGCAGCAACTGGGGAGGCCGTAAAATTACCTCACAAAGAGGATCCTAGGCCTTAAACACTTGTCCTATATGGACAGACTCAAAAAACTCCAGCTATTCTCTGTCTCATATCGCCTGCTTAGAGGCGATCTCTGCTTGACTTACAAAGCCATGTCTGACCCAGCTCTGTTAGAAATGCTACATCTAAGGAAATCCCAATTGCTCCACACCACATGCTCCAGAGACCTCAACCTCATTACTACAATCAACAGAACATGCTGGAGAGACAGGTTCATAAGCCAGAGACTGCCCATGCTATGGAATAGACTTCCCATACATGTCAAGCAGAGCACTTCACTAGCCCTCTTCAAGAGAAATCTTGATGAGTGGATGTGAAATAGAAAATTCGTGCCGGGGATCACTCCAGTGGCTCTACTCGACAGAGGCACTAGGAACTAAGGTTGGGTGGCAGGATACCAGGGTAATCCTATGAGCTAGGCTTGTAAAGGCTCCAGGGCCATTAGCCTAGTACACACCTATGAACCTATGAAAATGTGGAACAGCACTTACCCAAAATTGGAGCTGTTGAATGTGTGTTTTCCAGTTTCTGTAATGCTGATCCGTAAATGTATGAATTCTCACTAGCTAATGGTTGTACGCATTCACTAATATGGGACTGACATTCTGATAACAGACTGCGTTACATTGGAGACTGGGGAAGTTACCATTTTCCTCATTGTAGTGCAATCTCAGAGTTGGAATATATAATATGCAGGGGTGTGGGAGGCATATTCCCCACATGGAGGGTGCAGGGGGGCTTGTCCCCCTCCATAAACTTTACTGATAACATGCAATTTCAACATTGGAACTTCCGGTGTTCAAATGTTAATTCCGTGGTTACCATTTCCTGATATTTGGTAATTTGGATAACAAATTCGATCAGACAGTGGAAAATAGTTTTGATTTTCCACATTTTGATAGTAAACCATTTATAAATTAATCCAGCATTCCTTGTCTTTTCCTGAAATTCTTGCAACCTCATAGTGATTATTAAAACGTCAGGCCCCACAAGGGCTATTTCTGCTGCGTGCTTTTTCCTGTCTTCTCTGTTCCAGGACACCATTTGCTTCAGTTCAGATGAATCTGTGGAAACTCTATTGAGTAGTATAAGCCATCATGCATTACACAGGATACAGGATACTCAGGCATTGCAGATCAGTATAGTTCAGTTGTCTACTTTTATTTCCAGAGAAGGCAGGATACTCAGACAGTCCAGACTACCCATCTGGTTTTCTTGATTGAGTCATCTCATAACAGAGTCCTTTCTACTTTTGATCTCCCTATATGAAGAGATATAGCAACCACCTAACTGCAAGGTGAAACAGTGAAAACACGAACAGAAAAAACATAAATAAAAAAAAAAAAACACCAAAGAAGCACTCCAAACAAAATCACCCATTGAAAGAACACCACAATCATTCTGATGAATTGTAGTGTTTAACTGGGACTTGTTTAAGGTTTTAGCCATCTCTTAAGGTTTTTATAATATCCAAATTGTGGAATCTGTGAATTAGTCCATCTCCAAGTTGCTGGCTCAATCTGCCACCCTGCCCAAGTTAAAGTATCAGTATACTGTGTTATTTATGTAAGACTCAATTTTGGAATCCCCTACATCACACATAACTTAAACAATTTGCACACTCATCCATGCTGAAGGTTAAAACCAGGAAAATTTAGTTGTTAACAGCAAACAATGAGACTCAACATTTAAAGTATCACCAACTGTCAATCCTCTAATGGATATTTTCCCAGCAGTATGAAACCACGTGAGACATATATATATATATATATATATATATATATATATATATATATATATATATACATTTTTTTTTTTTTCTCTGTTTTACTTATCTTTTTCTTCCCCTTGACAACATCGATGTTCTAAACACTCGATGATATGGTCTCGACCATATGAATTTCAATGGTTTAGAATTTCGATGTTTTCAAGGGGAACTATATATATATATATATATATATATATATATATATATATATATATATATATATATATATATATATATATATATATGTATCTACTTCATATGTTCGACACTTCAAAATGCCGAATTTCATATGGCCGAGACCATATGATCGACATTTGAAATGTCGAACTTATGAAAAACAAAACTAAAAAACAACAAACTCTTACCTAAACACTGCTAGCAGGTGGGCAAGCCCCCCCTACACCCCTTGTGGGGAGCTCCACCCCTACCCCATGTGTAACTTAAATATACCAACTCCGAGATCGCACTATAGTGCAGGAATGGAAATCTTTCCATTCTGCACTGTACGGAGATGGCGGTTCCTCATTGTCGGCATTTCAAATGTCGATCATATGGTCTCGGCCATATGAAATTCGGTATTTTGAAGTGTCAACAATGTGAAGGGGACCCATATATATATATATATATATATATATATATATATATATATATATATATAGATATATATATGGATTCACTTTAGAAGCTCGAAATACTGAAATATCGAAATTCAGTATTTTGAGCCCATAAAGTAGAATCCTGAGATTTATTTTTTTTCCTTCTGTCCATCCTTGTCAAAATAAAAAAATGGAGCATTGTTTTCTGGGTAGCGTTTGTACACTGCCATACCTCTTAACTTCTTAGAGGAAGAAATCTGGACAAAGCCATAAATAAAAGTGGGACAAAGTCCAAAAATAGGGACAATTTGTAAATATTTTGTATTACCATGAATTTTATGAAGGATGTGAAGTCTGAACCTCAAATGTCAGTCATTAATTTCTAACTTCAATCTTTAATGATTTACCACTAATTTGACATGAAAATGTAATTTTATGAAAACTGGACCAAAAATACAAGGCCAAAATCTGGACAGTCTGCGAAAATCTGTACAGTTGTGAGGTATGTAGACTGTCCATATTGTTTCTCCCTCTGTATTGCCCTTTAGCTTTGGGTTCCCCTTAAACAACAAATCATACAAAGAGATACAAAAGTTTGCTATTAAATTCACATGACAGGGTAAATAAACAAGAATTTTCAGGCATATCCTCTATACTCCATATAGGGAGTGGGTCTTGGGATTTGTTCACCTAGGTATTTATAGGACAGTGTTCACCATTACAAATTATTTTATGGACTACACTTCTCTCAAGCCATGTGAACAAATCATGAGGCAAATCTGTTATACAGCTCTTTCCACTCTAATCTTCTGTGATGCAAACTCCCACAGAACCTGTCCTATTGGCATGTTTTAAGAACAGCACTTCCACAGCATGTCAGCATTAAATATGCATAGTCTGATCTGTAAAGTAAAAAAAAAAAATGTTTTTAAAATTTACACAACAAATGGTGGTAAGAAATTGCTTTAGTGCACGAGATAAATATAAGCAAGAATCACCAGTGCTGTTTTGGCAACCTGCAAAACAGTTCAACCTCTTTCGTTTCTCTAAGAAAGAAGTATTTATCTCAGACTGGTGCAGCAGATTACTGACCACCTTAAAGATTTGAATGCAGGTAAATCAAAGGGTAGGGTGAAAACTCAGAAAGGACCTATAGATAAAATCTCCCTGTCTAATTTATGTTGGGTTTCTAATACTATGATGGGAATGGACCCCATTCCTAATTCAAAGTATGATTAAAGTTTATGAAATTAGCATTGTTTCAATCTTTGATTTAGCCAAAAGTGCTCTTCACAGCACACGCAATGTGCCCAAAACTGACTCCTGCAATTCATAAAGAGATACATGTATTGGTAGCATATCTAAATATGACTGTAAATTCTTTTAATGAGACCCATTGCTCTTACTACTATTGGAACTGTCTGGGTATCCAAATCTTGGCATTTTATGACTTTGTGTCTCTCTGTATGTACGACACTGTGATCACTGGGTGCACCAGTTTCAATGATCAATGCTACTTTTGCCTTTTTATCACGGACTGCTATATTTGTTTTCTCGCAACTATTTTTTGAACTGTTGGTAATTGCTGATCCCATGTCATCTAAATTGCATCATTTTCATTAATGCTTTGTGGCTCATGTTTCTAGTGCTTCAAAGCTACTTCAATATTATAATGTTTATATAATCTCCAATGCAACAGTCTTGCCACATTATTATGCCTTTGAGTATACAGGCCCTCTGCCATTAGTGCATCACACCCAGCAACAAAATGTGTGACTGTTTCCAATTCTGTTTTACAAAACCTGCATTTGTCTGTTTCTCTAACATATTCAATGGATTTTGTAAGCCAGTGTGTATGCAGTCCACTATCATGGACTTCCAATATTAACCTTTTGTCTTTTGGTTTAAATTCACATCTCTTTAACCATTCTTGTAGCAGATCCTGATTGACATGAAGTTGTTCAAGGAATTTTCTGTACTTGCAGCTATATTTATGCATTTTCTACATTTTTGCCTTCTCAGTTGCTCCTTCACTTTATGTTTTCCTTTGTTTTTGGCACATTTAGTAGTTGCCTGATTTTTGTATACTTCTGGTTTGATTTCCATTTCTGCTTGACACTGATATGCTTTTTTTGAAATAATCTTAGATTTGTTCTCCTCATGTTTTCAAACCTCCACTATGTTTGGAACTTGTGAGGTCAGCAGATATGCATGCAGTCCTATGATTGCAGATATATGCGTATAATCAATTTTGAGGAGGCCCAAGCCATCTTCTGAATGAGGAATATATAATCTTGGCATACAATGATTTTTATGAAACATCTGATAAGCCTGAAGCATTTTTCTTGTTTGACTGTCTGACTGATCCAGTACCTTTTAGCACCAGCCAATCACCCGAAAATTCTAAGTTAGAACAAGAAGAGCAAATTAGTTTATAGCTTGGACTTTGATCCTGAATGTCAGGGCTGTTTTCGGTATTAATTTTAGTCTTCCAAAATATTCTTTGCTAAGTTTTGTTCCCATTTGTCCATGTTTTTTTGCTGATCATTCATCATTTCTCAAATATTTATATACTCCCACCTACTCAAGTTTCTTTATATGACATTCCTGTCCAGACTGAAGTTTTCTTGGTGCTGCAGTTTTCCAGCATTAAAGGTTGTTTCTGTACAATATATGACTAAATGCCATTTCTTATATCATCTGAGAAAGGTTTGACCACTTGCAGTTGTGATTTGAGCTCCTCATCTGATGAAATATATAGTTTTAAATCATCCACAAAAAGAAGATGAGAAGTCTCTACACTTTGCTGTTTTCTGGGAGCTGAATTGTAACCATGACCTAATCTGTTAAGTAAACAACTTAATGGGTTAAGGGCAAGACAAAAGAGCAGTGGAGACAAATATGTTCCTTTGAATTGTTTTACCTGGGATAATAATTTGTCTTTTATCATGGCTTAGCTGCACAGTGGTTTGCCATTATTTCATGGTCACTGTAAGGTAATTCGTCAATGTAGGGTATATTTTATACATGTGTAAGCATTCCTTTATCCATGATTGTGGGATCCTGTAAAATGCTTTTTTGTAGTCTATCCTTGCTATACTTAGATTCTTCCCCTTTTTACAGTTCTCCATTATTAAATGATTCTTTGTTGCATATTACTTTCTTTTGTTACCCTTTTGTTCTATTGCCATGATTGAGTTTTCTTCTAAATGACTTTAAACTTTATCAACATCAATACCCGTATATAGTTTACACATCATTGGAAGGCAAGTTATTGAGCTATAGTTTTTAGTATAGCTTTCAGGCTCACTCTTAAGAAGGAATATAATTTTCCTGCTGTTAACCAGGTTGGTGTTTGTTTGGGATATGGATATAAATAGGTCTTACTTAGGACTAAATCTTCATATAAAGATGTTAATGCTTTTATCCGGAACTTAGGTACTACATCTGAGCACATTTTTTTTGTTTCAATTTCTGTCTGTAACTTCATCCCATTTCATATCCTGTACGTTTGAACGTCTTACTTTTTCTTTTACTTCTCTCCATTCAGCAGGGTCTTCATATATATATTTCTCCAAAATTTGTCTATTTCTTCTTTTTTTGGTGGTATTTCTATTCATTTTGCCTTCTTTCCCAATTCTCTATAAAACTTCTTGGGTCATCAATGATTTGCTTATTTTATACTTTTCCTTTATATTTATTTGCATATGTTCTAAGAGTTTCTGCCTCTACTGATATCTTTAGTTTATTATTTGCATTAGTGCATGACAGATACTAGTCTGTTCTGATACTGTGCTTTGCTTTTACCACTTCTGTCTTTGTTCATAGGTTTATAGGTAGGTACTAGGCTATTGGCCCTAGGGCCTATATAAGTCTAGCCAAAAGGTACCCTGGCTTTCACAACCCAAGAAAATTATTTTCCTGCACCACTATCGAGCAGAGCTGCAGTATTTTTGTTTTATCTGTTCCCTCTTTTAACAGTGACACTTCTTGTTTTAAATGTTTTATAGTTTTCAGGTCTATATTAGAACATCGAAAGTTCAAAATCGTGAATGCTCTAATGAGTCAAAATGACTGAACTCGAAGTGCTTTTTTTGGGATCACAGTACAGTGAAGATCAGAATATTTGCTCGTTCCTCACTGTAGTGCAATCTCGGAGTTGGAATATAAATTTAGTGAGGGGTGTAAAGAGTTTGAGGTTCGGCATTTTCACTCATTAGACCGTTTGCAATTTTGAACATTCGGTGTTCTAATATAGACCCAAGTTTTCTATGTTCAATACTTCTGTGATGGCATTTCATTTCTTTCCTTCCTTTCCCTTAATGTCCTGTGTTTATGTGGTAAGACTTTATCTGTTATTTATAGCTGTACAGTAAAATATCCTATTTATTTCGGTTGTATCACACAAAATTCTTTGAGCAGTCTTGATTACTGTGTTCATTTCTTTTATCAGACTTCTAACATTTTGGATCATATTGACTTTCTGCAAACTACTTCTTTCATTGATCTTAATGTATATCAATCTCTTTTAAATCAATCAACTCTTCCCTTAGATCATTTTCTTTGAAACTAAAGGCACATTCTTTCTTTTGGTTTCCTGTGGGCATTCTACGGAAAGTTCCAAAACATCTTCTTATGACATATTCTCTCCAACTTCATCATGTGTTGTCCATTGCTCCTTCATATGGGACCTCACTGGCCCATCACTCCACAACATTGACTGCATCTGATATGCTACCCTTTCCTGATCCCTCCTTGCTGTGCAACTCCAGCTGAACGTTTGTACTGGATTTTAGCTGAGGGCTCCAAGGTATCTTCATATGGCAACTGATCAGATGTTTCCAATTTCACTGATTTCTCCTTAATTTGGGGACTCATTGCTTTATAATGCTGTGATATTACCAGAGTAGAATTTTCTACACTAAATCTTTTACTTTGTAGGTAAACCATAACCTCATTTTCTATTTCTTTAACTTCTCCATTACTAATCCTCTTTTCTACTTTCCCCCTTTGTATTCTTATTTTTTTTCTATTGTAAAATGTTCCATATCCGGATGTCTTTGCCTATATTTCATTTCAAGTATCTTTTGGTGCTGCTTTTTTGAATTGATTAATTTTTCTTTCTCATTTGTATAAATATTGCACCGTAGTAAACCTCTTTTTCTTCCCATGTCCATATTTCTTCTTCAGATATCTCACACTCCTCCTGTTTCTTCTTATTTTGGGGACTCGTTGTTCCATTATGCTGTGATATAACTTTTGTTAAACGTTCTACACTAAATCCTTCACTTTGCAGGTATTACATAACTTCAGCTTCTGTTTGTTAATCTTCTATGTTACTAGTCTTGTCTTCTATTCCCCCCTTTCTGATCTTATTTTTGTGAAATTTTTCATATTTGGATGCCTCTGCCTGTATTTCTCCTCAAATATCTTTGGAGCTGTTTTTTTTTCTATTGATTAGGTTAGCTTTTTTCTTTGAAAAAATATTGCACCATATCAGATCTCTCTTTATTCCACGTCCATGTTTCATTTTTATACCTTTCAAAAATCTCTAGAGTTTGATATTTACATGTTCATACTTCCTCAGTTGTTTCTTTGAATCTGTTGTATTAGTGAATACAATTTTGCATTTGAAGCTTTTGACAGTTTTCTTGTGCAAGTATTTTTCTTTCTACCTTAAATTTTTTGTATATCTTCTGTTTGGAAATTCTTGGCTTCTTGCATAATATTAACAAAATATAATTTATTTCTTATCCTCATTAGTCCACTCTATCATCCTTATGGCTCTTTTTTGGGCTGTCAGTTTTTTTTACATCCTTCCCCAAGCCTGGCCAAATCCTTTCATGTTTTGAGGACTCTACACTGTCATTATTTGTAGTCCTGTCACCAGTGCACCTACCAGGATTGGGCACATTTTTATCCTGGGATTTGTGCACCCAGTTGTCCTATTATTTTTTAACCTTCTTCTGTCCATGATATATGATGTATAAAATACTGTGTATATATCAGATTCATCTTGGTGAGCTTTTGTGAAAACAGGGTCCACCTTGTGAAGGTGCTCACCAGGACCTGAGGATAAATTTAGTTTTAGCAATACTACTCTGCTTTGCTTGATAATTTTATCATCTTGCCTTTCAGACACCTGTATAACCTTTATGATGCCTCAGCTTTTTATGCCTCCTTCTTAGCAATCCTAGTTAACTTTAACCAGGAACAACATCTTACATTAATAGGGAGAGACTTCAATGTGGTACCAAATTTGGTTATAGATTGCACAAACCCTAATGGGGTGAGACATGTCAGGACCCAACAGCTTTTGTTGCGCAAGATAGAGGCATTAAAATTAAAGAATATCCGTAGGTTAATCTACCCCTTGGACCCCAGGCTTCACCTTTACCATCCAGTCTGGTAACAGTAATAGTCAGATCAATTGCCATCTGACTCCCACAGTGGTCTGTGATGCTGAAGCAATGGAAACTGTGACATGTCCTTTCTCTGATCATAATAAGGTGAAGTTAGCTGTTGGATGGCACCCATAGAAGAACCCCCCCCCCCACTTCTTTACTGACTATGGGATTTATTAGAGAAGAAATTGAAACTCTTTTCTTGCACAACCTCCACAATCGATGGCTGCTTTTACACATGGTTCAACCTAAAGGATATCCATTCAGATGCAAAGTATAGAATGCTAAGGGTAATGGACAGACACATTGAGAAGTTGTATGCTCCAACCCACTTAGCCATCCAAACACCAATGACATCCATTATAAAGCTAAATCAGGTTTGCTGTATTTCAAAACTTTGCAAAGACAGTTGAATGAGGTTCTAACAGAAAAATCTCAGCTTGACAGATGAGCCAAGCAGACTCCTCCTGTATAGGCTTAGGCAGCAGAAGGAGCAAACCAAAATCAGATGTAAAGGAAACAAGAGGGGAGTATGAGTATTGGATCCCACAGCCATTAATAATGTTTTTGTTAATTATTATAAATCCTTATAGATGCCCACAATGCAGGCTATATCAGTATAGGGAGCAAAAGGTCTTTTGGACAAGTTAGCCCAAATTCCTTTTACCCAGGTTACAGAACCCCACAATACAATGATAAACAGCTGATATCTCTCAACATGAAGTTTGTATGGCAACCAATAAGATACTGTCAGGACAGGTGCCAAGTCGCAATAGTATAACAGCTAGCCTTTATAAATTTTGGAGGGATCAGTTATTTCCAGCCTTGGTAACATTATTTAATAACAATTAAGCACTTAGTGCCAATGCTGTTACCAATAAAAGAGCTCCAAATTATTCTCATCCCTAAGCTGGGTAAAGATTTACACTCTTGTAGGAAACTATAGGCCCATATCCTTCATTAATATGGAAAGTAAGCTTTATACATACATTTGGCAGAGGAAAGTAAAAGAATATTGGACTTATTGATACAACTTGAACAGGTTGGTTTTCTGAAGCAATGGTCCTCTATCGGTATACCTGCAACAGGTTGGTTTTCTGAAGCACTGGTCTTGTAGTGGTATACTTGCAAGCCATTCAGTGTTATAGCCAACCGTCCATTTTGGCAGACTTCAAAAAAGCTTTAGATTCCATACTTTGGAGTTTTGAATGACCCCAGACAAGCCTGGCTTCTCTCAGCATTTTATAGGTAGCATTAAGTCCTTATATGACTCCTCTTATGCAAGAGTGCTTACTGACCAATGCTCTCCCCTCCCTTATGCCTTGAAAAGGCAGTAGGCAAGGCTATCCATTGCCTCCCTTGTTGTTTTTATTGGAGAGTGAGCCCTTAGCCTTGCTAATCAGACTTATGGTATTGTTTGCGGATTGGGAGTTAATGTGTCTTGAATCACACATATTATTATTTGTATATGGCAAACTCCTGTTGACTGAAATCCCCAAGGAGAATGTTTTCTTCCATGTTTTATAGATATATTACAAGAATTCTTCAAGGACTCAGGTTTAAAAATAAACTTTTGCAAATCTGAACTTTTCCTAGTGGACAAGGTTGCTATGGACCTGGGAAAGAGTAAATGGATGCTCCCATTGTTTGATGTTTGACACCTCTAAGGTGTCTTGTTATAAGTCTCAAAGAAATTTCCAGAAAAAAGCTACACTGTTGTAAAGGGATAATAACTAAACAAAAAACAATGATTACAAAAATATAACTGCTTTAATCCATTTTGTAAGCACTTTTGTTCTAAACAGAACTTCATCAGACTTTGTTCTGTTTAGAACAAAAGTGCTTAAGAACTGGATTAAAGTTGTGTTTTATTTATTTATTTTTTTATAAATGTTTTTTGTTTATATATTTTAGTATAAGGTCAGATACTGGCTATAAAAAGGTGGTTAGCCTAAATTTTCAATGTCCATGCCTGGTGAAAACTTCATTTCTCTTGATGGGGTTGCATTTGAGATCTCCCAATGATGTTCTACCTTATGCTTTTACATATATTACAACAGTTACCCCAAATCTTTCAAACAAATGGCTTGAGGAGCCACAAAAAAAGGCCATTCTCTGATGTGGTTCTCCTCACTTTTCTCTTAAGGAAAATCACCAGGTCCTTTGCTCCCCAAATATCTAACTCTGGAGCAAAAAGCAAACATCTTGATTTCCTTTGGCAGACCGCTTGTTGCATTTGTAGAAAGTGGCTTGCTCCAATTTAGATGAAAGACAAAGTGCTGAAGCAATGACTTCAGTCCTGAAGCAGTAAACCAGTTGAAGCAGTATCAGAATTTGTTTTCTAGTGCAGTACTGGCACTTATTTGGATACTGGCATTCCTGAAGCTGATTTAAAACTTAATGTCAGTGTTATACTACCAACAGATCTGCATCTGTCTATCCAACCAACTAACTCCTTGTGTCTGGAGCAGGCACCCCCTTAGCCCAACTCTAGCTTTGCTTTTGGTAAATACATATATACATACATACATGTATAAATGCATACATATAAGAATACATTAATATATAAATATATGATATATATATATATATATATATATATATATATATATATATATATATATATATATATATAGATATGTATATATAGGTTTACTATCAAATGGTTGAAAGACCAATAGATGCAATTCACATAGTCGATCATCACAAATGGTAAAATCATTTAGTTGACTGTCATAATCTCCCAGTCAGATTGTTGAATGTACAATGCAATGTATATGCCCTTTACCCCAATGTAGTGTGATACATATAGTTAGGGGTGGGGTGGGGCACAGCCCCCCACATTGCAGGGTGTGGGGGCGAAGCCCCCCACCTAGCGTAGATCCATACTGACCATTTTCAGTTAATAGGGTATGCAAGTACTGTATAATTACACTGGGTATGGCTTGGTGGTGGTTTGGATTCTTAAAATGTCGAACATGGTCAAAAATGTCGAAAAATTGTGAATTTCGACCATGTGAATGCTTTCTTGTTCTGAATTTTGACAACATGGTTCTACATTATGATAGCTTTATGTTCTGACTTTTGACTATTTGATAGTAAACCTATATATAAATACATATATATCTATATATATCTATATATATATATATATATATATATATATATATATATATATATATATATATATATGTATGTTTATGGGAACCTATCAGTTCAAAACCACTTACCCAAAGACGAGTTCACAGCGACCACATCGCCGACACAACACATCATCGACAATGGTAAGTAGTGCGGAACAGGATGTATTCTTGTTTCTGCAATGTGGTGTGATCTCGGAGTTGGTATATTTAAGTAGGGGGTGTGTGGGGGTGCAGCCCCCCACATGGGGGGTGCAGGGGGGCTTGCCCCCTGCTATATACTTGTTTCTTGTTGTTTTGTATTTAATTGTGGAAAAGGGAATACATTCCGTTCCACGGTACTCATACTTACTTGTGTCGGTGATGTGTTGTGTCAGAGATGTGGTCTCGGTGAACTCGTCTTCGGGTAAGTGATGTTTCATGGATCTGATATGGATCGATGTATACATACATCTATACATTCATGCATGCATACATATATTCAGGTCTACTTCATATGGTTGACAGCTCATATGATCGACAACCAAAACAGTGACACCAAAACACTGAAAGCTCAAAACACTGAAAGCTCATATGATCGACAGCTCATATGGTCGACACATAAATCCAAAGCATTATGCCCTTTCCCCACCGTAGCATGACCCTGGAGTAGGAATAAATAGATGGGAAAGTGTGGGGACATAACCCCCCACATTGGGGGGTGTGGGGGGCATGGGTCCCAACATTATTTACATGAATATAGTCAATTCAGTTAAAAGTATCCATATGTATGTTTAAAATTTATGACATATGTGGAGGGCTGTGCCCCCCACCCCACTAAATATGTATTCCTACTTCAGATGTCACGCTAGAGTGGGGAAAGGGCATAATGCTTTGGATTTATGTATTGATCATATGAGCTGTCAATCATATAAGTTTTCAGTGTTTTGAGCTTTCAGTGTTTTGTTGTCAGTGAAATAGTTGTCGATCATATGAGCTTTCAGTCATATGAAGTATATATATACATATATAAATACATACATAGGAGTAGCTGCGGTGGTACGGTGGTAGCATTGTTACCTCACAGCAAGAGGTTCTCCCGTTCGATTCTCAGCTGGGCTTGGGAGTGCCTTCTGTGTAGAGTCTGCATGTCCTCCCCGCGGTTGGGTAGCGTTCGAAAGACATGTGTGCGCAAATGGGCGTGCCTTCATTGAAGGTTGAGCATCGAGCTGGCACATCGGCGTTTCGTAAAAAAAATCTACTGCCAATCATTAGCGGACCAGAGTTCCACTGTGGCAACCCCTTACTGGGAAAAGCCAAAAGACAAACAACAATAACATACATGCATACATTTATATATGTATATATGGGTTCAATACAGACTTTCAAAATCTCGAGTCTCAGAATATCGAATTCAGAATCTTGAGATCTTGGAATCTCGAAATTGTGACCCCCCAAAACACTACCCAACACACTAAAACGTGTATGCATATCAACATATTGACAGTTATTTAGAAGAATATGTCCTGGACAAACGTATTAGTAATGACCTCCTTAATTTTCTTACTAATTCCTCTCCTAAGGTACCGGTCATATTCAGCATCCCAAAAATAGGTCTATATCATATGTTCAATGTTTGAAAACATCGAACGTTAGTTTATCGAAATTAAATGTTCGAAGTTTCAAACATCAAACGTGAAAAAAAAAAGAAAGGGAACTTACCTGACTGGTGTAACCAGGGGGGAAAGCCTCCCGGCACCCCCCACACCCCCCGCTATTTAAATATACCATCCCTGAGACCACACTATAATGTGGTAAAGGGAAGATTTCCCTTTACTCCACTGTAGTGCGGTCTCAGAGTTGCCCCCCTGCCTACAACAGTTTGTTTTGGGTTTGTTTTTTTTTTTTTGTTTTTTTTTAGTACATCTGTTCAAACTGTTATAACTTTGAACATTTAAATTCAATTTTATGATGTTCAAAGTTATAAAACTTAGAACATATAATATAGACCCCCCAAAAATACACAAAAGCATCATTGAACCACCTTTTAGACCCATTGTTGCTGCCAGTGGCACCAAAACACATAATCTGGCACAGTTTGTAGATAAAATGACTAAGCATGTAGAGGAGGGAGCAGTACATCTAGTTAAGGATTCCTGGGATTTTCTAGAACAGCTTAAACAAAAATCTATGGGCAGCTGATTTGATATTTTTAACCATTGATGTGAAAGATCTTTTTTCCTGTATTCCTAAGCAAGAAGGACTAGAATTATTTGAAGAGACACTCTTCACATGTTCCACCATGAATCACGATAAAGTAAACCTGGTGTGTGAAATGATGGCACTTAACTTAGAGAATAATTTTTTAATCTTTGAGGGCCAATATTTCCAACAAACAAGAGGAGTTGCTATGGGGGCTGCCTGCCCCCCTACTTATGCAAATATACTACTATTAGGCTGGGAATTAAGATGTGTATTCCACAAAGAATTTTGGAACAACATCCAGTTATATTGTAGGTTTTTGGATGACGCCTTTATTTTGTGAAAGGGAAAAGTGAAAGATATCCCTGGCTTTATTAACCACCTGGAGAAAACTACCTCATTTTTGGAATTTACTTATAATTACAACACTAGAGGTATACATTACTTGGACATGGCAATTTCCCATACACCTACAGGTTTCAAATCTAACATAGTTCGTAAGAGCACTTTTTGTAATTCTTACCTTCATTATACGAGCAACCTTCAACTTTCACAGAAAAAGAGCTTAGTCAAAGGACAGGCTATAAGAATTGCATGCATGACTTCAGAATTGAGTGATGTCAGGCAGGACTTTTTCACATTAAGAGATTTGTTTTTAGAAAGGGGATACCCCAAACAGATGGTGAAACAAATTATTGAGGAGGTTTACATAGGATGGGGAAAAATATAAGCCCCTGTTAGGAAACCACCCATTAACTAATATAGCCCACACAGATCCTGGTGAAACAAAGATTTATGAGCATGCATGTATAGTGCAATACAGTCCTATATTATATGAAATTAAAAAAAACATATTAAAAAAGAACTGGAGCATATTTAGGGTAAATAATGCTGTGCTAACTGCAGTGGGAGATAAACCAGCTTTTATCAGCAAGGTGGGCATGAATATTAAACATCTTATGGAAAACAAGTTGAATTTACCCATAGAAGGTGGTTGTGGTACAACACCTTGTGGGAGGTGCTCCCAATGTACTAATATTTTCAAAGCACCTCAAACCCACCTAGCTAATAATATGGCATCTAAGGTTATATTCAAGAATGGAAATTGTTTTGTCACCAGAGTGGTGTACCTTGCTCTATGTGATATGTGCAACAGATTCTTTGTTGGAAAAATGGAGAGGGTGTTAAAAAACAGAATCTATGAGCACGTATATGATGGCAAAAACAAGAAGGATACAAGTGCATTATAAAGGCATTTCCTCACTTGTTATAATTTTAAAGGTTTTAAATTTGGTATTTTTGGATACTGTGGACATAGATTTGAGGGGGGGGGGGACTGGAAGAATTTATTAAGTAAAAAAAGAGCTGGTTTGGCAACTCAGACTATCAGCTATATTTTCCACTAGGTATAAATGATTCCCTCACAATACTTCCAGCCCTGAAAGAAAAATCTATGATACTTTAAGTATTTTAACATTTTTACATGCATTACTGTGCCTGCATTTCTAAACATGTGCTGAAGGTATTTAATATATGGCAGTGGTTTCTTTGCAAAAAGCTAAGTTGGCTTGAATATTAACATCTGTGTATTTAATATTGCTCATGTTACCATTTTACATGTGACTTCTATTATGTAACGTACTGGTATAAAAATGGTTCTTGAATCAGTGTGCTTTATTCTGATGAAGTCTTCTATGTGAAAGATGAAAGTGCTTAATCTTGGTGTGTTTTTACTGCAATTAATTAAGTTTGTATACAGGCTTGTTTGGTGCATTTTCCATTTGGTTCCTGATCTTCTGTTATTTACACTGCGCCAGATATTTGGATTTTGAAAATCACCAGGTCCTTTGCTCCCCAAATATCAAAGTCTGGAGCAAAAAACAGATGTCTATTTCCTTTGGCAAACCGCTTGTTGCATTTGTAGAAAGTGGCTTGCTCCAACTTAGATGACACACGAAGTGCTGAAGCAATGACTTCAGTCCTGAAGCAGTGAACCAGTTGAAGCAGTATCAGAATGTGTTTTCTAGTGCAGTACTGGCACTCATTTGCATACCGGCATTCCTGAAGCCGATTTGAAAATTAATGTCAGTATTATACTACCAACAGATCTGCAACGGTCTATCCAACCAACTAACTCCTTGTGTCTGTAGCAGGTGTCCCCTTCTCCCAACCCTAGCTTTGCTTCTGGTAAATACATATATACATACATACATATATACATGCATACATATATGAATACATTAATATATAAATATGTATATGTATATATATATATATATATATTTATATATATATATATATATATATATATATATATACACATACATGCATGCATACATATATTCATATATAAATACATACATACATGCATACATTTATATATGTATATATGGCTTCACTACGAAATTTTGAAATCCCAAAATCTCAAGTTTCAGAATAACGAGTTCAGAATCTCGAGATCTTGGAATCTCGAAATTGTAAACCCCCCCAAAACACCAAACAACACACTAAAACATGTGTATGCAGGGCAGGGGGGCAATCCTCCCTGCACTCCCCCATGTGGGATGCTGTGCCTCCCACACCCCCTACAACTTAAATATACCAACTCTGAGATCACACTACAGCGAGGACAAGGAAAGTCTCTCAGTCCATGCTGTATGCTGATCTCCGTTCAGGATTTTGAAGTTTTGAAACTTAGAACATATGATCTTTGATCATATGAAATTCGGAGTTTTGAGCTTCGAAATTCTGAA
This sequence comes from Protopterus annectens, assembly GCF_019279795.1. Lineage (NCBI taxonomy): Eukaryota > Metazoa > Chordata > Ceratodontiformes > Protopteridae > Protopterus > Protopterus annectens. Next base: position 1,677,499,686 of record NC_056731.1, on the reverse strand, counting down.
CGGAACCCGTATATATATATATATATATATATATATATATATATATATATATAGATATATATATATAAGCAACAGAATAATTACTACAGTCACCACAGCCAGGGTAACAAAGTATATGGCACCAGTAAAACAAAAGATTTTCTTTATTGGGATAAGCGATTTCGGATCTCCTGATCCTTCATCAGATTCATATAAAATAAGTCAGCTAAAAACCTTTTAAATACTGAAACATACCCAATTAATTCAGTGACATATCCTCTCTATGAAAATTTCACACGTGCCTCCTAAGCCTTCTCCCTTTCAGAGCAGTTTTAATTGGTAAGTAGGCATTGAGACCTGGAGATTTTTATGTCTGCAGCCTGCCTATCCAGCACATTTCTGCTTCCTCTACTAAATTGTTAACATCTCCCCCTCTCTTGTTGTTACCTATACACTGTATTACATTAAAATAAAAAAGAATGTCCTTCTTTTTATTTAATATGCTTAAAAAGTTTTTTTTTACATCCTGCTGCCTAATGTCACTCAAATGTTTGGACCCCCTCTCCTTTAACTGTCTCATGGTTTTACCCACACAAAAGGAGTCACAGAGGCCACAAGTAGCCATATACCCTATGTTCCTACTGGTACAATCTGCATACCGATCAAAATAATATTCTTTCTACTGTTGTGTATGTAAAAATACATTTCCTTTATAAACAAATTTACAAGTACATCTGAAACATAGGTGATGCCTTTCCTTTGTGAAACTACAGAGTGATAGTTCACATTTTTATCACATAGAAGCTGCTTAAAATTATGGTTGTTTCTAAAGGCAAAGTGAGGTACCTCCCCTACAACCCCTTTTCATTTCCTCATCTGACATCAGAGTCTTCCAGTTGTTCCTAATCACATTACAAATCCCCTTAATGTCACCCGGGGTGGCTCCTGCTATCAGACTGCAGGACTGCAGCCCACCCCCCAGCTGTAAAAAGAAAAGAAAAAATAATTTTACAAATAGCATAGCTGCAAGTCTGACTCACTCACTGTTAAAGTCTCAGATCTGCACATGTCCTCGGCAACTAGTTTCTGTAAATCTGAACTGCTGTTAAACCAGTCCGGATTAAGAAGAGAAGACATCAGTGCACAGATGCCCAGAGGTCTATGTGGTTTGTAACCACTGGAAGGGGATCTCACTGCCATGTCTGCAGTCGCATACATGACGTGGGGGGGTTACTGATTGGTTCTCTCTCAGCAAGGTTCATTATTTTGAATGAACAAAGCTGCTGCAAGGTTCAGTGTGTGTGAAGATGCTGCATTGGAATATTCATCTCCACCAAGAACAGGTTCATTATTTTGTGTGGTCTACAGTGAACAAAGCTGCTGCAAGGAAATATTCATATGCACCAGGAACAGGTTTGTTAGTGTGTATAAATATTCATCTGCACCAGGAACAGGTTTGTTAGTGTGTATGTGTGAGTGTGTAATGCCCCAGTTAAATATATCTGTTGGCTAGAGTTACTGAGGCTCAAACCCTGTATCTTGGGAACAGGTAGCAAGAGCCTGAATTCTCTACCCACCACCACTTGTGAAAACTGTCCACATTTTTGATACATATTTTTGTTCTTTTCTGTTCTGTTCCTCATAAAATCTGTGGTTTTCTGGATTTTTGTAATCAGTGAAGGATTGAATTCACTAAATAATGACAGGCATTTGAATTTCAGACTTCATATTCTTCAGAAAATAAAAGGTAACCAATACCTTTTATTCTAGCAATGTACTAAGTTTATAAGATCAGTATTTCAAATCTGTCTGTATTTTTGGGGCTGTATTCCTCCATTATTGGCTTTGTCCAGTTTTTTAGTGCTAAGAGGTTGAGAGCTATAGTGAGAACTGAATTCACCGAATATGTTTGGGGGCTGTAGTCCCCCATTATTGGCTTTGTCCAGGTGTGCTACGCTAGGAAGTTGAGAGCTATGGTGAGAACTGAATTCACTAAATGATAGCCATTTAAGTTTCAGTCTTCCTATCTTTCAAGAATCAGCTGATCTGGCATAGTGGTATGTTGCTTTAACCTTAAGCTCAGGGTCCTGGGTTCAAGAGTTGGCAGGGAAATGCATGGTGGTAATACATTTTATTCTAGCAACTTTCCAAGATTATACAAGCAATGTTTAAAATGTGTCCCTGGTTTGTGTGCTTTTCTCCCCCAATAAATTTTGGCTTTTTCCAGATTACTTGTCCTGCAAATTTGAGAGATACAGTTGAGTGTTGAGTGGATTTTACAAGGAGCTGAATGCCTCAGGGGAAGAGAAGTTTAGTGCTGCTTATGCTTAGTCTGCTTGCATTGTTAATAGCATAACAGGTTGAATGCTTGCTTTTGATGCAGAAGGCTGTGGGTTCTACTCCCACAGTATGTAGATGCATTGCTGATACTGTACTGTGTTGTACTTTTAAAGGGGTGGATGCTGCAGTCCTGAGAATGTCTTTTTTGGTGGAGATACCTAGTAACTATGAACCTGTTATTGGTTTGCCATCCGTTCCCTATTGCAATATTACTAGCTTATCATTTTTTAATGTAACATAGGCAATTTATTCCTCAAGAAAAATCTTGATGACTGAATGAGAAATAGAAAATACACCCCAGGGATCACTTTTGTGGCTCTGCTTGACAGGGGCACAGGAAAATAACTTTCTTGAGTGGCATAAGCCAGGGAACCTTGTTGGCTAGGCTTACATAGGCCCTTGGGCCGATAGCCTAGTGCCTATCTATGAACCTATAAGGGCAACAGGCACTTTATTTGTAGATGAAATAATGAAATATAAAGTTGTTTGCTAGCAGCAGCCTCTTCATTAGTTACAGATCTCTTTAATTTGGAATTATTTAGATGACTTTTACTTCTGCAGAGATTGTGCATATTTACTGATACTGGTGGATTGTAGAAGTTAGAGTAGACTTTTATGATGAAAATGTTCTGAATTGGGCAGTTTTGTCATTATTGGTGCATGCATTTTGTTTCATTGTTTGCTGGAAAAATGTTCAAAACAATAAATTTAAAACTGCCTCTAACAACTGTACTGTATTATACAAGGACTATAATCTAATACAATTAGGAAGGTGTATCAAAGAACAAATGCATGTTTCATGTCTAAGGGGCCTATGATTTGAAAACAGACCAAAGTCAATCTTTATCTGCCACTGGTCAGATGAGTTTTCTTTGAATGTGGGTTTCAATGCTGTTTCAATGAATGTGAATTTCAATGGTAGAGACGTGTTAATGCTAAGTCTATTTTCATTGTGAGACTGTATTTATTTAGCAGATGTCTATTAGTGTTTGTGCTGTAAAATGTAAAATAAATCTTTTAAATGAAATCCAAATCATTGTAGAAGTAAAGCAGCATGCACATTACAGTGTTTATAGTAAATGGGATGAAATAGCCAAGTAAAGGGACATTGGTATGGCTGCAGGGGGTAGGCCCCATTTGACCATGATTTTGTGAAGTTGGGAAGGGAAGCAAACTCAAAGACAGCCCCAGGTGAACTATACCTCTTAACTGTTCATTTTTTTGCAGAATGAATAAATTTTTGCTTCTTATTTTTGGTTTGTTCCTCAAAAAAATGTGTGGTTTTCTGGCAAATCATTTAGGAATTAAGTCACTAAATAATGACAGACATTTTTTGTTTCAGACTTCATATCATTCAGAAAAATGCATGTTAAAGCAAGACCTGTTATTCTGTCAACTACGTTTATACAAGAGCAATTTTTAGCACTGTTTTTTGTTCCCCCAATATATTTGGCCTTGTCCAGATTTCCTGCATTAAGAGGTTGAGAGGTACATGCAAATAAATCACTTTATAAAATTAGGTTTATCCGAACCTCTGAACTATACCTGATTTTGGCTAAAAATGTTGCTCTCCCCCTAATAATCCCTCCACAAAATGGCAATTTTGGAAGAAAATGTGGAGGGTTTACAATTAATAAATAAGTGTAATGATCAGAGTTATATATTACATTTATTTCAGCAATGCATGTGGATTCTCTTATTTTGTGAGCTGCTCAACTTAACAGTACTAATATTAAAAAAGTGTCCCTACTTTGACAGTTTCCCAGCTGTGTTGTATGGCTATTTTATATTTTTGCATCACATTTTTGTCTGTTTTTCATACAATTGTGGTTTTCTGGCAAATTAGTGGCAAATCATTAATGACTGACATTATAAAATAATGACAGACATTTGAGCTTCATATTTCATACCCTTCAGAAAATTGATACTAATTCAAGACCTACTATTCTGTTATTTTTCTAAGTTTATAAGAGCAATATTTAAAAATTGTCTTTATTTTTGGGCCTTTGTCCCACTTCTGTGTATGGCTTTGTCCAGATGTCTTGCTCTGAGGTTGAGAGGTATGACAAATGTATCAGGGCCATCACAGTCAGCCAGAGATATTTCAAATTGTGACATACTTGTTGCATCCCACTCCCCCATGTAGTAACTCAATGTGTCCAAGCAAGGCAAGGAGCAGTTATGCAGTGTAAATGTGCAGAGTATCTCCCCGTCCAAGGAAGACACAAGTACTACAGTGGCTTTTTTCTGTCTTTGATTTTGCAGAATCTTCTGGTTTTCTGTCACATTTTTATACTGTTGATTTATGCTTCTTATTATTCAGAAAATGCATATTGTTGCAGCACCTGTTGCTCTGTGTTTAAGTGGTAATGCAGTAATGACCATCAGGTAAGCTTGTCTGAGACTGTAAGATGCAAGTAAACTTTAATAAGCATACTGTTAAAGAATTATCAACATTGAAAGCCTTTTTGATGTTGCCATGCATAGAATATTTAGAGGGGCAGCTCGTGCTATGAACTCCATGCATCAGGACTGGTTCACCAGCAGTCCAGATTAGCCAGACAGCATTCAGACAACAGAGATCTCAGAAGTCTATGGAGGGGATCGGACTGCAACAACTGCAGGCTGGTAAATCTAGCAAGAAGAAGAAAGACTTTGCTCTCATGGGGCTTTTTTTTACTGAACTCCAAAGCTGCATGAAGGGATGAAACTTGCACTGGAGACTTTGTGGGACAGAAGGGTGCCTTTTTTTTTTTTTTTACTGAACTCCGAAGTTGCAGGAAGGGGTGAAACTTGCACTGGAGACTTCATGGGACTGAAGGGTGTTTGTGGGACTGAAGGGTGCTTCTTTTTTTACTGAACTCAGAAGCTGCAGGAAGGGGTGAGACCTGCAGTGGAGACTTTGCGGGACTGAAGGGTGCTTGGAAATGGACTCTGAGGTATTGACTCATCATTTTAACAAAGCCAAGGTGTGTGTGGCTTGAAACAGGGCTTTTTTATTTTGTGTGTGTGTGTGTGTGTGTGTGTGTGTGTGTGTGTGTGTGTGTGTGTGTGTGTGTGTGTGTGGCTTGATACAGGGCTTGTGTGTGTGTGTGTGTGTGTGTGTGTGTGTGTGTGTGTGTGTGTGTGTGTGTGTGTGTGTGTGTGTGTGTGTGTGTGGCTTAAAAAAGGGAATGTGTGTGTGCATGTGTGGCTTGAAACAGGGCTTGTGTGTGCATGTGTGGCTTAAAACAGGACTTGTGTGTGTGTGTGTGTGTGTGTGTGTGTGTGTGTGTGTGTGTGTGTGTGTGTGTGTGTGTATGTGTGTGTGTGTGTGTGTGTGTGGCTTGAAACAGAGCTTGTGTGTGGCTATTTTATATTTTTGCATCACATTTTTGGTCTGGTTTTTTTCATAAAATTGTGATTTTCTGGCAAATTAGTGGAAAATCATTAAAGACTGAAATTAGAAAATGACAGACATTTGAGTTTCAGATTTCATACCGTTCAGAAAATTCATACTAATGCAAGACCTACTATTCTATTATCATTCAAAGTTTATAAAAGCAATATTTAAAAATTGTCCTTATTTTTGGGTCTTTGTCCCACTTCTGTTTATGGCTTAGTCCAGATTTCTTGCTCTGACGCTCAGAGGTATGACAAATGTGTCAGGGCCATCTCCATCAGCCAGAAACATTTCAAATTGTGACATACTTGTTGCACCCACTCCCCCACATAGTGACTCTGGATATGTCCAAGCAAGGCAAGGAGCAGTTATGCAGTGTAAGTGTGCAGAGTATCCCCCCATCCAAGGTAGACTAAAGTACTAAAGTGACATTTCATCTGTCCTTGATTTTGCAGAATGTTCTGGTTTTCTGTCATATTTTTATACTGTTGATTTATGTTTCTTCTTATTTAGAAAATATATGTTGTTGCAGTGCATGTTGCTCTGTGTTTAAGTAGCAATGCTTTAATGACCATCAGGTAAGCTTGTCTGAGACTGTAAGATGCAAGTAAGCTTTAATAAGCATACTGTTAAAGAATTACCAACATTGAAAGCCTTTTTGTTGTTGCCATGCAGAGAATATTTACATAACTAGAAAGCATATAAGCCTTAGGTATTTAAATGCATATGTCAGTATTTGTAATAAAGGACAGGATTACAGTATTTTCAGAAACTCATTACATTTGTTGGAGACTTGCAGTCATCTTTGCAGGCTTTACCCATAAACTAAACAGAATGCAATCTGTCATGTGTGGTCCATAACCTGTGCAGTACTCCTTTAAGCAATTTATATTGAGCTTGCTGTTCATTTTTTTACTTTGATCCTGTTTTCCAAATGAAACAAGTAGATATTGTCAAGCAGCAGGTCTTTTTTGGATAAGAAACATTTTTACAAGTGGGGGCATCACAGAGATTGCTACTTTCAGCATGTTGCATGGTACTTTTATAAAGCTGAATATAAATTATAATTAGAACTGCAGTGCGAGGAGTAGTGGTTTGAGTGCTGCTTGTTTTTTTATACTTGATTTTGACTGGCATTCCAATAATGTATTTAAAAAGTAATTTATGTTTTCATGCCTCACATCCTTTTTGTTTCCATCTAGATATTATATAAGCTGTCATGTAGCCAATGCATTGAAATAGTTTTTTCTTCTACACTTCATTTTGCCATGATTGGACTCTCATAATGATGGTTTGGCACCCAGGGCAGCATATTTAATTAAAGTCCCAGTTTTTGCATTTTTTAGTATAGCTCCACCCCTTTCTAGTTGGCCCCACCCATTCTGCTGTCTCCTGTAGCCTCCCTTTGATTTGAAGTCGCCAGCCGCCACTGAATATTTACATAACTAGATAATGTATAAGCCTAAGGTATTGATATTCATATGGCAGTATTTGTAATAAAGGACAGCATTACAGAATTTTCAGAAGCTCATTACATTTGTTGGAGACTTGCAATCATCTCTGCAGGCTTTACCCATAAACTAAACAGAATGCCAATCTATCATGTATGGTCCATAACTTGTGCAGTAATCCTTTAAGCAATTTATCTTGAGCTTGTTTCTTGTTTGCTGTTCATTTTTTACTTTGATCATGTTTTCCCCATCAAACAAGTAGATATTTATCAGGCAGCGGGTCTTTTTTGGATAAGAAACAGTTTTACAAGTGGGGGTATCACAGAGATTGCTACTTTCAGCATGTTACTTGGTACTTTTATAAAGCTGAATATAAATTATAACTAGAACTGCAGTGCAATGAGAAGTGGTTTGAATTGAGTGCTGCTTGTTTTTTATACTTGATTTTGACTGGCGTTTAAGTAATGTATTTAAAAAGTAATTTATTTGTTCATGCCTCACAACCTTTTTGTTTTCATCTAGATATTAGGAAAGCTGTTATGTAGCCATTGAACTGAAATATTTTTTTTTTCTTCTCCACTTCATTTTCTCTTGACTGGACTCTCATAATGATGGCTTGGCACCCAGGGCAGCGTATTTAATTAAAGTCCCAGTTTTTATGGTTTTGAGCATAGCTCCACCCCTTTCTTGTTGGTCACACACCTTCTTGTTGGTTCCAACTATTCAGCTGTCTCCTGCATCCCCCCTTTGATTTGAAGTCACTAGCCACCACGGAATGTCACTAGAGTATTTAAAAACCATTCTAAGATTCTTGCCATCTTATCTGTGTGAAAACTCTTTCATATGATTCCCCCGATATAAATAAAGTTTCTCTATGTTGTCCAAAAGTAGAAGAGGTAGATATGCCACAACAATCGAAGCAAACCAGGTGAAAGAAGTAAAATATATCCTTTTATTCCATAGAAGTAAGCGCTTTCACGTTACAAAGAACGCTTCATCAGACTTTAACATAGTGCAGGAAACACATCACATTTAAATACTCATAAAGCACCAATGGCACACTTCATCAGTATCACATGTAAAATCACATTAAATCACCTCATCCACTTTTTAGGTAATAGATTAGGTAATATTAGGAATAAGACAGAGAGAACAGAAGCTAGGTGGATAATTAAGCTAGCTGCAGATAAAGGGCATGGCCTTAATGATAAGTTATCTTTGAAACCATTTTTAGTAGATAGACCATTTGTGCATTAAATCTTTTAGCAAGTTTTTGATATGTTTTAAGTGTGCTTCTATATGTATTCTCATATGTATCTTATAAGTATTTTATAAGTATCCCTATGGTTATATTTACATATGTTTTTTTAGAGAAATATATATTTTTTTTTTAAAAAATTAAAAAAAATTTTTTTTAAAAAATATATATATCTTAAGAAATATATATATTTTTATAAGTATTTTATGGATATCCTTATGAGTATTATTATAAGTATATATTTTTTATACATATATATATATTTGTATTTACATCCCTAATGCGTATTAGAGTAGTTTTATAAGTTATTTATATATATTTACTGTGAGTTGATACCTTTGTGTGTGTGTATATATATATATATATATATATATATATATATATATATATATATATATATATATATATATATATATATATATATATATATATATATGTATTTCTCTGCACCTTTAAAAGTGGATGAGGTGATTTAATGTGATTTTACATGTGATACTGATGAAGTGTGCCATTGGTGCTTTATGAGTATTTAAATGTGATGTGTTTCCTGCAGTATGTTAAAGTCTGATGAAGCATTCTTTGTAACGTGAAAGCGCTTACTTCTATGGAATAAAAGGATATATTTTACTTCTTTCACCTGGTTTGCTTCGATTGTTGTGGCGTATCTACCTCTTCTACTTTTGGACTTTTTCTGTTTTTTGAGGTGATACCTTACCCTGTTTTTGATCTGTTTTTTGGAAATTTCTCTATGTTGTCTCTTAAATCTTGTACTTGTCTTTGTACAGCAGTCACGTCACCTTGTTTGTGCCCTCCCCTCTAAAAATTGTTCCCCATGGTTTCAGCCTGTTCATTAAACTCTTCCCCCTGGGTGTGACATCTAGATGCTCTAAGGAATTTTATCTTTAGGACATTCCTATGAACATTCCCAGGGTGCATATTAGATCTATGCAGAATACTATTCTTCCAACACTCCTTCCGATAGAAGACAGTGTGTATTTCCCCAGATGCAGTGTCTTGTTTCAACCTAATGTCAAGAAAATCATTGCTTTCAGTGCCATGTTGCATTGTGAAATGTAAAATAAATCAGTGGGAGATTCGAAATTTGCCACAAAAGCATGCAAGTGTTCAATACTCTCTCCCATAAAATAAAGACATTGTCCACGAATCGTTTATAGAAATGAATACATCTAGGGAATGGGTTATTGCCAACACACATAACACTCTTCCCATTGTGCCAACACCATATTGGCATAGGTGTTGGCACATGAGGTGCCCATGGCCACACCTCATTTCTGCAAGTATAAATCATCTTCAGACAAGAATATATTGTTCACAAGGATGCATTTCATAAGGGTACATAGCAATTCTATCTTTCTACAATCATACTCACTTTTATTGTTAAGAAACATTTCCAGTGCTTATTATTTTTATTTAGTTAGTTATTTATTTATTTATTTTACATTTGTTGACCGGGCTAGTCTAACTGGATACATGTCCATTTTCAGTAGAGGCTCGGAGAGAAAAGCTCCAGGAAAACAAACAAAAAGTTAATAAGCTTTACAAAGTAAGAAGTAACAATTGTTACATAAACATTATAACAAAATAACAAAAATTAATTAAATCAAAAAATGTATTTTTCAATAGTTGTACATAGTTATACTACTCAAAGTAAACAATAACAATAATATACATATAAAGATAGATTTGTTTGCAGAACATAGTATATAGAGGTATTGTAGGGAAGATTGTAGTGGATGTAGGCTGAAAATAAGAGAAAAGAAAAAACGTTAGTCAGGGTTGGTACAGGAGCATAACCAGTGGTTATTGAGAAATAGTTTTAGATTCCTTTTAAAAAGTGGGAGTGAGGTCTGAGATGTAAGGTCAGGTGGTAGTTGATTCCATACTTTTCCGACAGAGTTAGAGAACAAGGAGTTGCCTGTTGAGTTTTTTGATTTGATAGTATTAATCAATATTTTGTTTGAGGAGCATAGGTTCTTGATGTTATTATATGGTAAAATGAGGCTAGAGAGTATAGGAGTGTTGCTAGATTGATACAGGGTTTTATGGGCTATTGTAATTTGGTGAAATTGAAGCTGGTTAAGAAATTCTAACCAGCCTAGTTGTTTTAGATTCAGACAGTGATGAGTTCTAAAAGGAGAGCCGGTAGCAAATCTAGCAATATTATTATATGATATAGCTAGTTTGTTGAGGTTGTTTTTAGAGAAGTTGGTGTGTATAGGAGAAGCATAGAGTAGGGTTGAGATTAAGTGAGTTCTGGCTGTAGCGGTCCTAACTTCTGGTGTAAGAAAGGGTTTGATTCTGTAGAGGGATCCTAGTTTTCTGATAACTAATTTTATAGTGGTATTTATGTGAGTATCAAAGTTTAGGTTATTGTCAATTGTAATTCCTAAGAGTTTGGTGGTTGGGTCAGGAGAAATAAGAGTACCATTGTTGGATGTGAGAGAGATGTGTAGAGGGGTGGATTTTTGGGTAGGTGTGCGAGTAAAAGTTTAGTTTTTTGGGGGTTGAGGAGGAGGCAGCGGTTAGAGAACCATTGTTCTACAGTGTTCAAAGCTTTTTGTGTAAGAGACTGAAGTTCGGCCTGGGAAGTGGCTGAACAGATTATAGTAGAGTCATCTGCATATTGAATGTAGGTGGAGAGTGGAATGGCTAAATGAAGGTCATTGATATAAATGGAGAATAGGAGTGGGCCTAGTATGGAGCCCTGTGGAATATCTATTGAGATAGGAAGGTGATTCAATAGTTTATTTTGCCAGAGTACAGCCTGTTGTCTGTTTTCAAGGTAAGATGTCAATCAATTTATAGATAGAGGGTCAAGTAAAAGGGACTTCAGTATGTTTCATAGTTTCATAGTTTCATAGTATAGTACTAGGCTATCTGCCCTGGGGCATTTGTAAGCCTAGCCATAGTGATGTGGCATTTGCCACCCCATGAAATGGTACAAAAATGTACAGAATAAATTTAGAATACTGTGTCTAGTAGTGACACAATGAAGGTCCCCTTATATAATAGAATTAGTTTACTGTGCTCCTGTCTAGCAGTGACACAGATGTGACCCCTGGGGTAAACTTACGATCTCCCATCCACTCATCAAGATTTCTCTTGAAGAGAGTCAGTGAGGGGCTCTGCCTAATATGAACTGGGATCTTGTTCCAAAGCATGGGAAGCCTCTGGGTTATGAATCTATCCCTCCAGCATGTCCTATTCATACTTGTGCCGAGGTTTAAGTCTTTAGCTCTCGTGGTCCTGATGGACTTGGATTTTTTGAGGTGGAGCATGTCCATCAGATCCTGATTGGACATGGCCTTGTACGTCAGGCAGAGATCACCTCTGAGCAGGTGGTATGATACTGAATAGAGCTGAAGTTTCTTTAGTCTGGCAGGATAAGACATATGTTGGAGACCCTTGATCCTCTTGGTGAGGTACTTTTGTGGTCTCTCCAGCTGTTGCAAATGCCGGGTGAGGTACATACCAATTGGGGCATTGTACTCAATCATGGGTCTGATGAGGGAGGAATATAGGGGTACAATGACATCCTTGGATCTGGATGTGAATCCTTTCATGATGAGGTGTGCAAGGTAGAATGTTTTTCTAACCACTTTGGCAACGTAGGTATCAAATGAGAGGTCGCTGTCGACTTGGGTCCCTAGGTCTCTGATTACTTTTTCAGTACTCAGTGGGTTGTTGTCTATGTGATAATTTGTGGGTACTTTGTTTTTCCCAAAGGGGATGACTATACATTTTTTGGCATTTAGTTTAAGGCCGTAACTCCGGCACCAGTTGTCCGTTTCTGTGAGGCCTTTTTGTAGGATGTGTGTGTCTGCTGGTGTATCAACTATGGCACCTAGTTTGCAGTCATCTGCGAACTTTGTCAGCCACAGCCCTCCCGTGTTTGCTTTAACATCTGAGAAATAAATGCCGAACAAGAGGGGTCCCAGGACAGATCCCTGTGGGACACCACTTGTGACTGGCTTTGAGTCTGACATTGCTCTGGCGATTTTAACTTTATGGGTTCTGTCCTTTAGCCAGTTTGCAACCCATCTAGTGACATAAGGGTTTACATTTAAGCTGTTGAGCTTATCTATGATGCCTGAGTGGGGTATTGTGTCGAAGGCCTTAGCCAAGTCCAGGTATGCTGTATGGACTGCTTTGCCCTCATCAATGGCTCTAGTGACTGTTTCGAAAAAGTCAACCAGGTTTAAAAGGCAGGATCTGCCCTTTACAAAGCTGAACTGGGTGGGGTCAAGTGTCTGTAGGTCCCCTATGTCTCTGTTTATGAGTTCCATAATGATTCTTTCCATAGCTTTGCAGACCAGGCTGGTTAAGCTTATGGGGCGGTAGTTTCCAGGGTCTGTAGAGGCACCCCCTTGTGGAGTGGGACCACTGTTGCTGTACGCCAGTGTTCAGGTACATATCCTGAAGTAAGGCTGAGGTTAAATAGCATTTTTATGTGTGGGTTTAGCTCCTCTTGGAGTTCACGTAACACGCAACCCGGGATACCATCAGGTCCCATTGATGCTGTTTTTTGCTTTGTTTAGGGCGGTTCTCACTTGGACATCTGAGATGACAGGGAGATTACATTCAGCTGGGATAAGTATTTCTTCTTTTGGGGGTAAAGGAGGGGAGAAATTTGCACTGAACCTGTCAGCCAGAATGTTGGCAATATCTGTGGGTTCAGTGTATTTTTTATTGTTGTGAACCAACTCTGAGCATATCTGAGGGTTTCCGCCCAGGTTTCTAACATAGCTGAAGAAGGCTTTGTGGTTATCTTTAGTGTCCTTAGCGATTTTTCTCTCAAAGTTGGCCTTGGATGTTTTTATGAGAGAATGTAGTTTTTTGCTAATGTTGATCAGAGATGTCTTCCCTTCATGGGATTTTGCTCTGATGTGCAGTAGCTTCCTTCTTTTGTTATACCATTTGTTTATGGCTGAGGTCCACCAGACAGGATGCTTACCTTTGGTGGAGAGGGACTTGGATTTGTTTGGGATTGCATGATCCATGCATTCTTGGAGATGTCCATAGAAAGCATTTGTGAAGGATTCGGCATTGTGGGATGTGGTATCCGCTGGCACAGTGGGCTTAAAGGATACCATCTCAGTCTTAAGAAGAGTGAAGTCTGCTTTTGAGAAGTTTTTCACTGTGGTCTTTTGTGCTGGGGTGGAGGTGGGATATGTATATCCAGGGTGATTAGTTTGTGGTCAGATCTCACTAGTGAGGGGTATACTTCTGGTGTGGAGCATTTTGTCCCCATGTTTGTGATGATCAGGTCTAGTATATTATCTCCGCTAGTGGGAGAGGTGACTAATTGTTCCAGTGCATTTGAATTTATGAATTCCAGGAACCTTTGGGCTAGGGTATTAGGGCTAGAATAATGTACCCAATCTATGTTTGGGTAGTTGAAGTCTCCCAGTATGATGGTATTTTGTGATACATTCATATCCTCCAATGTCTTCAGGAAGGCTGAGTGGAGTTCTTGAGATTGGAAGGGTGGTCTGTAACATGCTACCAGTTGTATAGCAGTTTTGCCTATGGTTAGTTGCACCTGTATGGTCTCTGATGCTTCATGTGTTGCTACTAACCTGGAGGTGTGGGTGTCCTTGATGAATATGGACACTCCCCCTCCCTTTGTGGTTCGGCCCGGGTTTTGGGGCCGAAAAGCATGATACGAGGTATAGCCTGGTAATGCTGGGGTGCTCTCAGGAGCCTTGAACCATGTTTCAGTTACTGCACAGACGTCGATGTTCTTCATGCTGAGGAGTGCATCAAGTGCCTGCATCTTGAGATTTAGACTTCTGGCGTTGAGCAGCATTGCCCTTACTTTTTTTCCATTATTGTTTTCTAAGGAGGTGGGTTTGTCTTTTGAGCCTTGCCTAAAAAGGGCACTATGGGGGTTGCAAGAGCCTTAGCCAATATCCGGAAGCCCAGTGGTGACAGGTGTAAGCCATCCCCTGCGAAGCAGCGTGGCTTGTCCAACATGTCATCCCAGGCAGACAGACATTGAATCCCCTTAGAATGACACCAGTAGTTGAGCCAATTGTTAAAGCTGATCATCTTGTCTTTGTATTGTGGTATCATTCTTGGTGAGGGCAAATGCTGCTCAGGGACAGGGTCATACCAGCCTGGGCTACATAATCGGAGAACTCCTCTATGTCTCTTTTTATGTAGTCCAGGGAGGTACATCTCAGGTCATTCACACCAGCATGGACAATGACGGAGTCATATTTGTACTTGCTTTGGAGTGACTTGAGTGCGTGTGTTATGTGGCGGATCCCGATAGACAGCTCACAGTCACCTTCTCCTTGTTCAGCCTGGTCAGCGGGACATCAGTGTGTCTGACTATAGAGTCACCTATTACTAGTGTATCAGGCAAGGTGTTTGGCCTTAAGGACTGTGATTGGTTGACACACTGATTTATTGAAGTATGTGTTGCATGTGTTTTGTTTTGAGGTGGTGGATTTTTGGGTGTCTGCTTTGGGAGCCTCTGTTGTTTTGGTAAGTTTTTTATTAGAGCCTCCGAGTATGTCTTGCTGTTTTTATGTGTTTGGTTTGCAGTTGTGGTAGGTCTATGTGGGACTGGGATTGTTGTGTGTGTGGTTGCCATCTCCTCCTGTCTGGTCATGCCAGCCCTGAGTTGAGAGAGTTCAGCCTCCAGTTTGGCTATATAGTTGCATCTCTCACATGTATTTGTGTTTGTTGGGAGGAGGAGAGGGTTGTCTGTGTACATGAGACAATTGTAGCATTGTCTCAAGATATCCAGATTGACCAGTTGAACTGGAGACGACGCCAGTAATCTACCACTCGACATGCTAGAACTGTATAAGGGAGTGCTGTACCTTTAAGGGAAGTGGATATTCACAGGGGTGGTAAGTAGATGTAGTGCTTTACTTAGTACGAGAGTGCTTACTTAGTAGAGAAGTATTGAGAACAAGTGCTAGGCTTATAATATAGTAAGTAGTCTGGTTATACTAAGAGTAGAGCTTCCTTAAGGGAAAATTTGAAGAGCAGACTTGGCGGAGCCAGAAAAACTTTAACCTTGTTTAACCGGTGCTGCGCTATGCGCACAACCGCACAAAGCCGTGCAAACGCGGATTTTAAACAGTGAACTACAAAAGAGCTAGAAATGGTCCAAAACAACCAATTACTACAGCTTCTTGTGTTGAGGTCACTTCCTACAGGGACAGGTAGGCTGCTCAAGGCTCCCCACTCCCACTGGTGAGCAAAGAAACTTCCTTCTATCCAAGTAAGGTAATGGACAACACAGGAACTACACCACAGCCCAGAATACAGCAATGCCTGTAAACTGGTCTAAACTAGTCGAGGAAGGCGGGAAAACAAGGATTATTTTTTGTTTTTTTTTTTGGTAGAAACACAGAGAAAATGCAGGAACAGTGATAAATTAGTTACATAGGCTAGCACACTTTAGTGGGCAGCCTCCACAGTTAAATTAAACAAACAAACAACAAACTTTCGATCAAATTCGACTAAAATGTAACTTTAAGTGCAGATTTTAAAATAATGCAGCAAACAGTTAAAAAACAGTTCAAGCTAGTTCAGGGTAAGCTACAGAAGCTATTCCAAGTGAAAAAAAAGCAAAGATACTTAAATCCAGAAAGTGGTCGCTTTTCTGAATTCCCTGCTGCTAGGACCACTCTGCAGACGCACGAGGTGCTTGTCTGAGTAGTATCGCCAGAAAAAAACGCCCAGAAGTGGATTTTAAACAGTGAACTACAAAAGAGCTAGAAATGGTCCAAAACAACCAATTACTACAGCTTCTTGTGCTGAGGTCACTTCCTACAGGGACAGGTAGGCTGCTCAAGGCTGCCCACTCCCACTGGTGAGCAAAGAAACTTCCTTCTATCCAAGTAAGGTAATGGGCAACACAGGAACTACACCACAGCCCAGAATACAGCAATGCCTGTAAACTGGTCTAAACTAGTCGAGGAAGGCGGGAAAACAAGGATTATTTTTTTGTTTTTTTGTTTTTTTGGTAGAAACACACAGAAAATGCAGGAACAGTGATAAATTAGTTACACAGTCTAGCACACTTTAGTGGGCAGCCTCCACAGTTAAATTAAACAAACAAACAACAAACTTTCGATCAAATTCGACTAAAATGTAACTTTAAGTGCAGATTTTAAAATAATGCAGCAAACAGTTAAAAAACAGCTCAAGCTACTTCAGGGTAAGCTACAGAAGCTATTCCAAGTGAAAAAAAGCAAAGATACTTAAATCCAGAAAGTGGTCGCTTTTCTGAGTTCCCTGCTGCTAGGACCACTCTGCAGACCCACGAGGAGCTTGTCTGAGTAGTATGTGTAGAAGGAGTTGGTGATTAACCATGTTGAAAGCTTTAGATAAATCAACAAAGACTGCAGAGGAAAGAATATTTTTGTTGCGGTTGTTGTTGATGCAGTTTGTGAAGGATAGCAGGGCAGTGGTGGTACTGTGGAAAGGTCAAAAACCATGTTGACAGTTAGCTAGTAGGTTGTGATGGAGAACGTGGTTAAGTAGTTGTTTGTGAATGCACTTCTTCATTATTTTTGCAAGTGGGGAGAGTAGAGCTATGGGACAAAAGTTGGAAAAGTCATTGGAGTTCCCACCTTTATGTAGTGGGATGATATGAGAAATTTTCCAGATAGATGGGATAGTACCTTCCTTTATGGTTCTATTTATCAGTATGGATATGGGATAAGCAATAGCTTTAGCTCCTTTTTGCAGGAATTCTGCTGGGAATTTTTCAGCTGAGGGGGTGGTAGGTTTTAGCTTTTGGAGTAAGGAACAGATGTAGCTTGTGGGTACTGGTTCTAAATGGAATAATGGGGGTGGGATGGTAGTGAGAGTAGGCAGATTAGAGGTATCAGAGGCTAGATGGTTTGCAAGAGTTTGGATAGTATCAGTGAAGAATGAATTGAAGGCATTGGCTGTTTGTATTGGATATTTAGGATTGGAGCCTAGAGGGTTAGGGGTGATGGTTTTGCCTGGGTATAGAAGTTTGTTAATACTAGTCCAAACTTTTTGTGGTTTCTTGAGGGAGGATTGTTGTAGTTGGAGATAGAAGTTCTTTTTGTCTAGTAGGATGGCTTTTATTGTATTATTTCTATGTTGCCTAAAGGTTTGGTGATCTGTAGGATTCTTAGTAGTACACCATTTTGCCCAGGATTTGTTTCTGCGAAGGATTACTTGCCTAGTATTATTTGAGAGCCAAGAGGCTGGATTAGTTTTATTTCTAATAGAGCATGTTGGGGTGTGGTGGCCTAGGATCATTAAGAAAGTGGAGTTAAAGTATTCAACTGCTTTATTTATAGGGAGAGATTTTAAAGGTGTTTAAGTTCTGTTTGGAACAGCTCGGGGTTAAAGTGTTTTTTGGAGCGTACTGTTCTGATAGTGTTAGGGATAGTTAGGTTAGTTTTATATCTGATAATATATATTAGCGAATGGTCACTTAGGTCATCTGGAAGGGTTCCTGTAGTATAAGTTTGATGAGGACTATTAGTGAGTATCCAATCCAAGGTACTTTCTTTATTGTTAAGTCTATTTATTCTGGTTGGGGAGTTTATAGCTTGCGAGAAACCATAAAGGTTAATAAGGGTGGTGGGGTTAGTGCTGCTACATGAATTCCAATCTATATTAAAGTCTCCTAGTACTATGGTTTCTTGAGGGAGGTTAGAAGAAAGCCAATTTAGGAAGTATTTGAGTACACTATTGTTATTTCCTGGGGGAAGATAGGCGCAGATGATCTTTATGGTTTTGTGTATGTTAAGCTGGAATTTAGAGATAATAATTTCAGCATTATTGTCTAAAGGTAGGTTAAGATTTACAGTGCTACCCTGTAGTTCTGCTTTGTAGAGAATTGCTACTCCTCCACCTTTTTTGATTGTACGGTCTAGTCAAATGATGCTATATCCTGGGGGGGGGTGATTTCATTGTCTTTTATTGTGGGTTTTAGCCATGTTTCTGATAAACAGAGGATGTCAAACTGGTGGACATCTAGAAGGGCATGAACTTCAGCTATTTTATTGCAGATACTGTGTATATTAAGATGAGCAATAGAGAGTGAATTGGAAGGTTTGGTGGGTGGTTGGGGGCTACAGTTTGTAGTGGTATGGGTAGAGTTTGGGCCAGGTTTAGGATGAAAGTCCCCGTCTATTAAAGAGTGGAGGAATGCAAAGTGCTTAGGTTGGAGAGGCTTACAATAGTAGTCAAACAGTTTTTTAGTTTTTAGGTTGCTATATTTGATGTGAACTAGTCATTGATATTTAGCTAGTAAGTAGCTGGATTTGCAAGTGAAATTTAGAAAGTTTGGAGATATGGCTAGTGTTGGCGTTAAAGTGTGTTTGGAAGGGAAGAGGAGGGTAGAGTAGAGGGGTTGTTCATAGGAGATTAAGAGGTAGGTTGTGGTTAGAGCAGGTAGGAGTGAGACCAATATTAATATTAATATTAATATTAATATTAATATTAATATTAATATTAATATTATGGTGAACAGATTTTTTATATCCATCATCATCATCATCATAGTCAAACAACCACCATGGTTACTGTCCCTTTTATACAACCCTAAATCTCTAAGGAAATATTGTGAATCCTTCAGTACAGCTCGTGCTAACCCAAGCAAGCCCTTTAGGTTGCTCTCAACATATATATGGTTCTATTGTCCAGCCAGCTCCAGCTACAATGGGGCACATTGGTGTATCAATACAATCTTTGTGCACCCTTTTTAAACATATTAAAGAGAACAAAGGACATTCTTTGTATTTTAGGGTAATACAGTGTAAAGGTAACAACAAGACAGGGGGAGATGTTAACAATTTAGTAGAAAAAGCAGAAATGTGCTGGATAGGCAGGCTGCAGGCATACAAATCTCCAGATCTCAATGCCTACTTACCAATTAAACTTGCTCTGAAAGGGAGAAGGCTTAGGAGGTGTGTGTGAAATTTTGATAGAGAGGATGTGTCACTGAATTAATTGGGTATGTTTCAGTATTTAAAATTTTTTTAACTGCCTTATTTTATATGGATCTGAAGAAGGATCAGTGGATCCGAAAGTGCTTATCCCAAATAAAGAAAATCTTCCATTTCACCGGTGTCGTATACTTTGTTACCCTGGCTGTGGTGACTGTGGTAATTATTCTGTTGCTTGGATATTTTGTGTTATACAGTTCTTCAGTGGGAGGCTTCCTACATTTGTATTTATATATATCTATATATATATATATATATATATATATATATATATACAGAGACAGAGATGTACATATATATATATATATATATATATATATATATATATATATATATATATATATATATATATACATATATGCATATATACATATACACATATATAAATACATATATACATACATACATACATATATGCATACATATATTGCCTTACTGCCCTTGTAGACAAACCATGAAAAACCCTTCTCATACAACCTGAGACACTATTCACAAGTCTCTGCAGCTCTCTTTACCTATCAAATCAAACGTCAGACCACTGCTCATGCATTCTCCTCTCAGGCACCTCCACTTTGGCAAGCTATGGCAACTCAAAAAATACTTCTTCACCAAAGCTAAATGGTCCAGCTTCAACACTAGACATATCACCACACACACACACACACACACACACACACACACACACACACACACACACACACACACACACACACACACACACACTTCCTACCTCCTTTCCACATGTCTTCTCCTCTAGTATGGACATATTCATTATTTTGCAACTGGTCTGATCTACTCCTTTATTTTTTATTTGTGACATGTTTTGTATTTCACCCAGACTGGGAATAAAATTAGTTACTATTGATCAGTGCGCTACCTCAGTAAACCAAAATAAATAAATATTGTCCATCATCTTCATTGAAACCTATGCCAAAATCTTGGAATCCGTGTTCATGAAGAAACTGGATCATAGTTTCCCTGGTCTGTCTCATCCTCGCCCTGCTTAGGCAATTTTCGTACATGTGTAGTCCTTTAAGAATTAGGTGAATGCTTCTGTTCCAGGCTGCCTCATTATTCTCTTTGCTACCTTATTTAGATCTTTATAATGTTCAGTGGGATAGTCAACCAACCTAGCCTTTGAGGTTCTTATTTGTCCATTCCACGTCATGATACATAAGTGGTCCATCTACATACTGATTGTTCCTTCGTCTATTTGGAAACAATCCTATATCTTCACTGATGATCTAGACCTTCTCGTTATTGTTGCTTGCATTCTTGTGTTACAAAGAATCCTGTAGAACCCTGCCTTTACTTTTGGGGTCTTCTTTTCTGTCACATCCAGCGATTCTTTGCTCCTCCTGATGTTGGTTACTGCATTCTCCTTCTTTTTGTGTTCCCGCTCCATGTCAGTTACACTTAACACCATCAAACTGTGTGCACAGAGAAAAAAACTGTGAACTGAGCATTTAGGTTGCAGACCTACAGACTCCAAAGAAGCAGCCATTTAGATCCAACATACACCTCTGCCCTTGCATATTTTCATACTGCTTGGCTTGGTGGGGCTTGTAGGTCTAGGGGTATGAGTCTCAGTTCAGGTATGAGAAGTCCTGCATTCACATCCACATCAGACCCATGTTTGTCTAGCAGTAGGTGCAGAGGGTTAAGACAGAAATGTTGCTCCTGTTGCACAGCTTTTTATTCCCTCATCCCTTATTTCCCTATTGCGTGCCCTTGTGCCCATCACTTTACCAAACAGGGATAGGAATTTGGGCTAGACTGCTCAATTGCCCCTGAAGTGCAAGCCTAGACAGTAACACTTTATGTTGCATGTCTATGACTGTTCGTTTTAGAATGTGTTTCATTTACTTTAACCTTTTGTTATATTTTTATCACTTTAACTTCCTTTAGATGCTATAATTCTACCCTGCCTTTTCACACCAGGTCCCTCCTATGTCTCTCAGTCTCCCCAGTTATAATCAATTACTAGCTTGACTAAACCAGCCATCTGTTTCCTTCTGACTTTAGTTCACTACCTACGCAAACCAGCATTGACTTGCCTTTCCTTTGTCCCCACACCTCCTTATAAAATAATCTTTTTCCAGTTTTAAGATTTAATATGCTTCTTTTCCCTATTTCTACACTCATCGCTGCTCTTTCACTAATACTCTGTCCAATTTGTTCTCCATCAGCATATCCATCATAACTTGAGAAAGCCTACTGTCACACCTATGATTTTTATTTCATGTTATTGATATATGTATTTATCCTTTTTTGAGTTGGCTAGTCACACTAGGCTTATTACCTCTTATCAGGCAAAGCTTGAGGGAATATTTATAATAGGGAAAACTTTGGTCAAGGCACTGGGAAACTTCACCTACACTTTTTGATAGGTATGATGGGATCTTTTAAATCCATCTAAGATACTACCCACTCAGGTAGATGAACCATGCCTTAACTTCTCATCCAAAGGATGACACAGTTACAAGTGCCATAGCCTCCACTGTTGCACTACAGTGTCAGCAATTTGAAAATTAATCTAATCACCCAGACAAGGAAATGAACCTAAATCTCAGGTCTATCCATCTTTCATCCCATCCAGTAAGCCCTTCTGTTTCCATTTTGGAAGTGTCTGTCTTCTTAATATCCCATTTTTCCCAAATTTGTCATCAAGCAAAATTTTCCTTCCTAAGATTTGCTCTTTCAGGACAATCCCCTCACCCCAGAGTGCAACAACATTCTTCATTCAAATCACATACTCTGACAGTCTTCTACCATTTTACACCCAGTTACCTTCCCACATCAACTAATTTCCATCTTCACTCTTTTTATATCCAGTGTTAACAGTAATCCACGGTGGTGCAGCGGTAGCATTGTTGCCTCACAGCAGGAGGTTCTTCCATTCGATTCTCAGCTAGTGTGCGGGGAGTGCCTTCTCTGTGGAGTCTGCATGTCCTCCCCGTGGGTTGAGTGGCGTTCTGAAAGACATGCGTGAATGGGCGTGCCTTTGTTGAAGGTTGAGCGTCGAGCTGGCAACTCGGCACTGTGAAAATCTACTGCCAATCATTAGCAGACCGGAGTTCCGCTGTGGCAACCCCTAACCTGGAAAAGCAGAAAGACAATAACAACAGTAACAAATATTTTCTGTAAAGGATGCACATGTCATTCGACTCCAAGCACTTACATGATAAGCATTAGCTATCAAATTCACAGCAGATGCTTTACTGCCTGTCTCTTCTTACTTTGTTGTATTGTACAGGCTTAACATAAATAATAATATTTTATTCCAGTGCTCGGGACATAGCATCTCACTCAGTGTTCAGTGACTCCTTTTTTTATTTTCTTCATGCATGCTAATTCCACAAACTTATTAAATCAGTATAGCTTTCTTCATTTGTCTTTCCCCTTAAAGAAATGTGCCCTTCAATGTTCTTTTGCACTATCCACTAAAGAAACATCTTCAGCATTCATCTTGCCTATACTATGGCTTAAACTCTAGAACATTTTTTTTCCATTTTGCTCCTGATGGAAGATAAGGTGAAAAGTGTATAAAACGTTCAGCTTTACAAATCATAAATATGCTACTTTTGCATATTTTTCTACTCATGTGCTTGCATCTACTAAAAGTTAAGTATTGGGGTTACTGTTTGACTAACTTCTTTTAGAAATATAATCTATGGAAATTACTGGCTATAAGCTGTTATTAAACTGGCTTTATCAGTTTTCCATCAGCTATAAACTGATAATATTTCTGTGCAGCTTTATTATTTATTCCACAATTTCCACCCACATACACATATAGACATAAAAGCCACTTGGCTACGTGAGTTACAGTCCTACTCTGTAATGTCGCTCAGAGAAAATAGTTTTATTTATTTATCAAGTTAAACTTAAAAAGGAGTACTGATTATTAAATTACTTCCAGCCACTGACTTCCTGGTGCAATTACTATTGAATTACAGTCAACATAATGGACTTCCATCTGAAAATGACCTTCTGTTGAAATGCTTTGTCATTGCTGACGATATATTTGGTCTCATTACAATAGTACTCCGGGATCTTAGAGGAAAAGCATGGATATCTTTTATATGTATAAAAATACTGTGTCATTGCCATTATTAGACTGCTGTCACATCACACGACTGACACGTCAGTGCTATAAATACACTAGGTATTAATGCTTCAGTTCATGACACATATGAGCCTTGTTTCCTGCATTTTGCAAAATCTGCACAAAATACTATAGGGATTATTTTTCCTCTGCTTTACAAATTTGAGCCTGAAAATGTTCATTGTGATAAAGTCTTGGCTTTATAAACATCGTGTGTGGTACAGAGCAGAAAATTTGCATAAGTAGAGGACATGCACAGGGTGTTTATGATTCAGAAAAACAAATTATATAGCAAAGCTATGGCCTACTCTGTACTTTATGCAACATATGGAAATGAGTGACTAAATAGAAGTACATGAGAATTTGCAACCAAGTGAGGCGTGAATGACATACAAATGAAGGGTTCAACAAGTGTCGTGATAGTTAGACCTATATACAATACCTTGTATGCCTGTTAGCATATTCAAATGAAAACATAGGTTCATTGGTTCATAGGCTGGTACTAGGCTATTGGCCCTTGGGCCTATACAAGCCTAGCCATAACAATTCCCTGGCTATTTCTTCCCACAATATTTACTTTCCTGGACCCCTGCCTAGCAGGGTGACTGACGTGATCCCC
Source organism: Protopterus annectens (assembly GCF_019279795.1). Taxonomy (NCBI): domain Eukaryota; kingdom Metazoa; phylum Chordata; order Ceratodontiformes; family Protopteridae; genus Protopterus; species Protopterus annectens. The sequence goes on along the minus strand of NC_056731.1, from coordinate 1,677,475,570 downwards.
GGGGTGAATTTCCTATCTCCCATCCAATCATCAAGGCTCCTTTTGAATAGGGCCAAAGAGGCACTCTGCTTGACATGTATGAGCAGTCTATTCCAGAGTCTGGGGAGTCTCTGGGTCAGGAACCTATCCCTCCAGCATGTTTTGTTTATTGTGATGACAAGATTTAGATCCCTGAAGTGTGTGGCTCTGAGGGATTGAGATTTCTTTAAATGTAGCATGGCCTTGTATGTTAAGCAGAGATCGCATCTGAGTACATGATATGTGACAGAGTATAGCTGGAGTTTTTTTTTAGACGGTCAGCATAGGGCATCTGCTTTAGGCATGTGATTCTTTTAGTGAGATATTTCTGTGGCCTTTCCAGTTGTTGCAGATGTCTTGAGAGGTACATACCAAATGGGGTATTGTATTCTATAATGGGTCTAATGAGTACAGTGGGACAATGACCTCCTTTTTTCTGGATGAAAAGCCCTTAGTAATGAGGTATGCCACATAGAAGGATTTCCTGACTGTTGCGGCAATGTTGTTATTGAAGGTGAGACCACTCTCCACCTGTTTCTCTAAGTCTCTTATCACACTTTTGGTGTTTATTGTACTGCCACCTATGAGGCAATTCACGGGTACATGTTTTTTCCCAAAGGGGATAACAATACATTTCTTGGCATTGAGCTTGAGCCCATGGCTCTGGTACCAAACATCTGTTTCTGTAAGACTCTTTTGTGGAATAAAAATGATCAGTCCTGCTAAGTCTTGAACCCAGGGCCCTGTACACCATAATAAGAGCAAGGTACCACCACACCATGTGAGCTCTTATACAGCATGCTATAAACTTAAGCTTTTCAGATTGGAAAAAAAATATATGAGTATTGACAGTCTGTGCTCAGAAGCACCTTTTCATTCCAGATATGTTGGCCAATAACTTGGTGGCACATTGTTGAGGGGCATAACAGCAATGGCACTTTAGGCCACATTGTTTATTTAGCATAACTTGACATGCCAGCAAAGTAATTGACTTTACCTATATGTATAAAGAAATAATAAGGAGGCTGGGAGACAAATATTGTTCATGTGCCATCTAGGGAAATGCATAATGTTACTTTCATTGTGGAGGCTATGGTACATGTAACACTTACCAGTCAACTATGAAAAGCTGTGGATATGTTAGGTATATCGCAAATGTTAGCCTCATAAATAATTAAGTTTCTAAACATTATGCTACTGCATGTGGAGTAGCATATTGGGTTCCCGAGGACTGTAAAAATTGAAGCCATATCTATTTGTGGATTCTACAGCACTGTATGCCACCCTGAGGTAATGGATACCATACATTGTGCACACATATCAATTGAAGTCAAAACTCACAGATGTATGTGAACAGGAAGGGATACTTTTCTCTGAACTGCCAGTTAGTCTCCACTACAGAGGTGATCATCTCTACTTTTTGAGTGTGTGTGTGTGTGTGTGAGTGTGTGTGTGTGTGTGTGTGTGTGTGTGTGTCTATGTGCGCGCGTGTGTGTGTGTGTGTGTGTGTGTGTGTGTGTGTGTGTGTGTGTGTGTGTGTGTGTGTGTGTGTGTGTGTGTGTGTGTGTGTGTGTGTGCATATGTGCATGTGTGTGAACAGGATCCTAGCAGAGCAAATTATTACAATATTTTGTACATGTATAGTCTCTTTTTTTTACTTCCAGCTTGCAAACTTCCTAGAGTCATCTGGGTGCTATAAGTAAGGTCACCCTGCAAAATAGATATTTACTAACACATCACAATTTTTTATGTGTCTTGCTGGTGATAATTGATGCCACCTGGTACACTGGCCAATGACTCCTGACTTGCACCCTGAAACTGTATCTAAACGAACATTCAATACCACCAATGCTGCGACAGTAAATATCATAAAACATTACTTCGATTTCACTGTAGAGATGCCTCAGTTCCTTTAACACATCACTGAGGCATTGCAATACTCCCCAGACACAGGAAGCTTGCTGTTGGCCATGTCATCCTGTGGAAATACACAAGTCAGATCCATGACATAGATGCATAGATCCTGTCCCAGATTCCACAGCAGCCAACAGCAGACGAAAACAATAAGAAGATGCACTTGCAGGAAAACTCAACCCCCCCCAGCAGTGACAGGGGAGTACATGGTTGTGATGGTGAAGAGGTGGCAATTGACTGACAAATTTGATTCAAGACAGGTACCACACAGAAAAAAAAATATGCATGAAGTGTTAGTGCCAAGTTTCCATGAAAGACATTAATCTAATTATGATTGGTCAATATAATTTCCTGATCATACTGAGCTTCAGACATCACCTCAGTATGCCATATAATGGATTTTGATGCGGGTTACAGTCATCACTATTTGCACATGTGACAGGGGACACAATAGAACAAGACTGCTGGTACAAATTGAGAAGGACACACACACAGCGCAATGGGAGAAACAAGCCACAGTGGTGATGGTTGAAGCCATTGTGTCTTATGTGTGGGGAACTGCCATGGTTGACTAGGACTGTGACTTTCAGTAGGAGAAATGGGATTCTACAGGTCTATACTGAAACATTGAATGCTGAAAAGAGTGAACAATGTTTCATCGACACATTTTCAGTGAAAGCTGAAAATGTCGAAACCACAGAACAGCAATTTCATTCCTAGGGAAAGAAATTGCTGTTCCAACCCCTCCCCCCAAAAAAAACATCAAACACTTCCAAACACATGCACACATACCCTAATCCTAATTATACCTCCCAAAAAAACAACTAAATACACCTATGCATGTACCCCAACCATACATGTAATGAAAAAAAAAAAAAACAGTAAACATTTTAAAACATATGCACTTACCTTAACCCGCACCCTAATCCTAAGGTCAGTAACTGCTGCACATTCATACTCAGGAGCTATACTGGACAAGGGACCACACTACACTTCAGAACACAGCAAAGCAATGAAGCGGTCAAGCAACTTCTTTCCCAGGGAAAGAATTAGCTGAACAGCCGCATCGCTGTTTTGCCTGTTCGCTGTACATGTGCTGACGAAAACACATTCAACATAATGCATTTTCAATGTTCTAATAGGAACCTGATTCTACTATATAACCTGGGTACAGATCTTGCTGGCTGGTGAGGGATGACAGCACATGAGACCTTATAACTGTAAGAGAGGGACTTTTTTTGTTGTCGTTGTTGAATTGTACTTGAGAGTCCTTTTTGTTGTGCTTTTACATTAGGAAATCTAGGATCATCCATCTTATAGCAGAAAGTGATTTTTTTCATCTCTCTGAGTAGGGAAGCACTCCAGGAGAGCTGAAAATGTAGTTAGTTATTGGCCAGGGTGCACAGGAGTCCATTTTCAGCTTTTTTTCTGTTTGCTATAAATTAGGTACTTTTGCACAGAACTGAGCTGCAGTGGTGCACAAACAACTGCTGTGGTGATTAGTAGTGCCCTGTGCAGAAGCAAATATTTAAACAGTAAAATTTACCTACAAAAACTATATTAGGACTGTAACCTGTAACACTGTGAAGCATTGCTCTGAGTTAGGCTTACAGCAGCTAGTTTGCTTTTCGAACAACACTAATATATATCATTGCACTAACATCTGTCTTTAACTCTAGAAAACACCCCAGGAGACCTCTGTAAAATCCAGTCTTTAAAGGGACAATCCCAGGGATTTTTTGTTTTGATTCAGCCTTTGTTTACTTTTCAAGTTTGCCTTTCTGAGCATGCTCACCTGTGGCTGAGGGGGGTAGGGGAAGTGTGCCTGCAGGAAGCTTCAAAGGAGTTAGCCACATTCCATCTCAAATTGCAGCTCTACTGACAACAGCTTTCCATGTGAGTCATTCATTGGTGTAATCTGTGCATTTTATCCATTCAGAAAAGTAGCCTTTCAGACATTTTACGACCAGACTGCTGCTGCTACTCTAGAAAGCACAGCAGTAATGCAATTCTTATAAAGAGACATTATTTTGTTTCTAAAATCAGTTGTTTACCAGACTATTTTGTTTACCTTTTAGTGTAGAGTAAGTCACATATTCACACAGAGTCAGAATTTTCAGACAAGCTTGTGTGCATACTGCAGGTTAGATTTCACAAACTTCACTGTTGGATGTTTATGATAGGAACTGCTTAGAATTTACAGTTTGTTGTTTTGAACTTCCCCTCCCCTACCCAGAGACTATTAGTTGAATGACTGGTTTAGCATTAGCCTGAGATGCTATCTAGTCAAACTCAAACCTGCATCCTTTGCAGCAGTGAAATTACATCTTTAGTATGTGCTTGCTTTTTGTAAAACTTAGTGGAAAGCTTATCCCAACTTAGGCAATTGTATTTTCTTTTATTTGCTTTTGTTTTATGTTAGTTGCTACATGCTTTTTTCCCTTCACTGGTAATTATTTGTCATATGTTCTGCAACAGTGTTGCTTATTAGTGCATGTACTCATGCAGACATAAATTTATAACACAGTTTCTCCACATTTCACAGGAAGCATTGCTTTGGACATTTTCGTCTTGGAAACAAATCCCCTGAGTTGCAAATATCCTAAGATTCTAGAAGAATAAAATCTTATAATAATAGTAAAAAAAAACAATGTCAGACAACTGTGAAACTGAATCTTGTTACTGTACTAAAAGTATTTTCCCATTAGGTGACACCCTTCATGAATCACTCACAGTGACTGTCTGTATAATATGGATTCCATTCCACTGAATTTATTTTCTTTATCTTTATCTTTCCTGCATTGTGGTAAAATGTTTGGATCGTTCACTCTTTTGCTGAATATTTGACTGCAGTAGAGTTGCACTGGTTACCATTTGAAAGTTGAGGTAAATGCAGTCTCTCTATTTCCCTATCTGTGTGCATAAGTATGTATGAAATATGTAATCTAAGTTTATATTCATGTGGTTGTAAAACCACAGCCTTGCTATGTCTTACTGACCGGCTTGTAATTCAAGGCATTCTTGACTGTCAGTCAAATTTGTATCTGCTGGATATTTAATTGCTGTTGTTTGTCTTTCGGCTTTTTCCCGGTAAGGGGTCACCACAGCGGAACTCCGGTCCACTAATGATTGGCAGTAGATTTTTATGAAACGCCGAGGTGCCAACTCAACGCCCAACCTTCAACAAAGGCTCGCCCATTTATGCACGCATGTCTTTCAAACGCTACCCAACTGCGGGGAGGACATGCAGACTCCACACAGAAGGCACTGCCAAGCCAAGCTGAGAATCGAACGGGAGAACCTCTTACTGTGAGGTAACCACACTACCACTGTACCACTGTGGAATCATGCTGGATATTTAATAATGTGTCTATTTTATTAGACCTTTGTATGCAGCGACCTACTTGTAGGCTGGATATGTAATAATGCATGCATTTTATTAGACCTTTGTATGCAGCGACCTACTTGCTGTAGGCTGGATATGTAACAATGCATGCATTTTATTAGGCCTTGTCATGCAGTGCACCTACTTGTTTTAATGGTATACTTCACCTGTAATATTGGAATTCACATAACTTTTCTCAAACTTGCCTTTTTTGCAACTTAAATGGCTGTGCTGATGAGACCACTTACCCCCTTATCAAGAAGGAAATAGATAATAATTTAAAGACATAAATGCATATGCCATGTCATTATGTGTTTATCATATGCATTGCTTTGGTTGATTAAAATGGATTTGCTGTATATCTTTGTTATAGATCAATATATATATATATATATATATGTGTGTGTGTTTTTATTTATTTTCTTATTTGACATTTGTTATAACTGAGCCAAAGACCCATTTCAGTGGAGACCCATAAAAAAGGCTAAAAAATGCACACGCACACACACACACACACACACACACACACACACACACACACACACACACACACGCAAAAACCTGTCTCTGAATTTGTTTGTGTCTCTGTTTATATACACAGATGTACACACACCTCTACATGTGGTGTGTTTGTGAATATATATACATGCAGACACTCATTCACTGTCATGCAGGAGGCATTTTGACTAAGGTGACAGTATAGCTGCTCCTTACAACATTCGTGCCACTGACCCTTTATTGCTAGTTTTACAAGTAATAGTTTTTTTTTCCATTCGTCATATGCCACTTGACAACAATATTAAAAGTGTGGTTCAGACTATAGAAACTACAAATCCATAAGCTTAACCAGCCTTATCTGTAAGGCCATGGAACAAATCATCATGAACCCTATAAATAAGGACATAGATGACCTCCATACCCTTAATCTGACACATTTGCTTTTGTCAAAGAGGTCATACCTGTTAAACGTGGTAGACTTCTTCAAAAGCATCACCAAGGTGAGGCATAAATGAAGACCAATCTGTGCATACAACCTACCTTGACTTAGCAAAGGCCTTCAATACACTCCCACATTCAGGCACCACTGATAAACTCTCCCAGTTGAATATAAACCTTTACATTGTCAGGTATGTTGCTAACCATCTGACTTTCAGATAACACTCAGTCAAAATTGGGGACTTTACCTCAAACAGCAGAGCTGTCAGCAGTGGAGGTCAGTGCTGTGCCCCCTATTGTTTAGAATATACTTCTCAGAACTTCAGGCCAAAACTGAGGGCCTGTGCCTAACTTTGCTGATGACTGCAAATTAGGTGTAATCATTTTATGCCCAGAAGATGTCAATATACTTTTAGAAGGACTTACACAAATGAATGATTGGTGTCAAAGCCATGGACTCCAACTCAATGCTAAAAAATGCATTATCATCCCATTCGGTAAAAATTATATCCATGCAGACTACCATATAGATAATAATACCCTTAGTAACAACTCAGCACTGATAGAATTGGGAATGCAAGCTGACTGTAGCCTAATCTTTGACCACAATGTGTCTACTGTGGTAAGGAAGGCCTTCTACATTGCTCACCTCATTAGCAAAGGCATTGCCTCAAGAGCAAAACAGGTCATAACTCCCCTGTACTCGACCCTCATCAGGCCAATAACTGAGTACAATGCTCCCTTAGTATGTACCTCACCTGGCACCTGCAGCAACTTGAGAGACCCCAGAGATTTCTAACCAAGAAATTACAGGGTCTCCATCACATGTCATGCATTGACAGACTCAAGTCATTGTCACTGTACTCAGTAGCATACAGACTACTTAGAGAAGACTTGTGCCTGGCCTATACAGCAATCTCAGATCCAAACTTAATTGAAATGATGCATATCCGCAAGACTAATGGGATAAGGGTCACTTGCTCCAGGGACCTTTACCTGGCCTTCAACAAAAATAGAACCTGCTGGAGAGACAGATATGTCTCTGAGGTTGCCACTCCTCATGAATAGAAAACCAGTTCACATCAAACAGAGCCCCTCTATGAGCCTGTTTATGTGTAGCCCGGATGACTGGATGGGAAACCATAAATTTCTTGCCAGGATTTCACCTATGATCCTCCTAGATATGTGCAGCCATTGTTAACTAAGATTTTGAGTTTAGGCCAGATCCTTTATATTGGGTTTCTCTAGTATTATATAGGGTACACATGGAAAGGCTTATAAAGACCTTTGGGTCAGTATCCTAGTAACCACCAATGAACCTATCAAGTAACAAGAGTATTCTTTCCTTCAGTCACCTAAGTTTTTAGAGATCGTAATCTTACTTGAGTGTTGGCACACTCTCATACTGCACTGGATTTTTTTTTTTTCAGGATAACTGTTGCCATATTCCTAAGAATTGGGTCGGGAGAGCAACTTAGGAGAAAGCAAGCTCAGCAGTAGGTGGCCAAGAGTAATTACATGTAAACATTAATTGCCACTACATAGTTTGAGTTATTCCTGGATATACAAACAGAAGGCAAACAAGGCACTCCAAACTCAAAATCGGAAAACAGATGTATAGTTCAGGCAGGGAGCAATCAACAAAAAGGGTGAGGTGAAGAATACTTGAACATTCTACACTATGTTGCTTTCACAGTGGGGTCAATTCAAGAGAGTGGCACTGGAAACAGCAGCAGTACCAGTGTGGATACAAATTTATTCACAGTACAGTGGCTGTACAAGAATAACAGATAATTAACACCCACATTAATGGTAATTAGGTGGCTTACAGAAGGGTACTACAGCAGTTAGAGACACCAGGAAGGTGCCAGGTTGTACAGTTGTGTGGCTCATAGCAGTAGAATAATGGAGGGCACACACTCTGCTACTGTTAGAGGCTGAATAAAACAAGTTGAAGGCAGCATTATACCTGGCAAGCTATCAGCTGGCTGTACAAAGCCAGGGTGAGGCGGTGTGAGACTTATGGGACAAACTCCAAAATACATGTCATCAGTAATACAACGGATTGCTTCTCATAGCCTATTGTTTATCAGCCCTATGTAGAGAATTTAGCTGGTCAAAATAAGAATATTCTAAGGATAAATAGGAGCAACTTATGACTGATCAGGGTGTGAAGCACCAGTGGCCACAGAATAGAATGTAGTCCAATGGGTACAATGTTACCAAACGCTGTGACTACAACAAAGAAGTCCACTCACACAGTTTCGTCATAGAATGGCACTTAAGAAGGAGTAGTTTTCTGCCATGAGAAAGGTATCCTGCTTATCCATCTTCAGGTGAGGGCTGTATTCAAGAAAACAGTGGAGTGATGACGTTTATACCCCAAACATGTACCCTGCTCTCAGTTAGATTCCACACTCATTTAGCTTAGTGGCAGCTTCTCATATTCAGTGGGTAAGGACATCATGGGAGAACATTAAGAGATTAGGAAGATGTTAGTACAATGCTTTTGAAAGATAGCTGAAAAATAACCTCTTTTACCACACCTAACATTGTTGTTTCTTATTTGCAGAAACTGGGTATTACCTGTAAGACATACATCGTACCTTTCAACAATACTTTGTTGACTGGAGATTCCTGCATGTTTGATCACCTGGAACCTTGTTCTTGCTCTTCCATGTGAATGTAAACACCTGTCTTGTATATCACCTCTTGGAACATGCTGACATTACCTGCAATGTATTGTGGTATCAAAGGCATAATGTAAAATTTGAGTTAAAGCCCAAATTATGATATTTACACTGACGCCACAAAGTTTGCTGAGCTGTACACTCTTCCACAACCCTTAATGTTGCCTACTATTCATGGTGATACTTATATCAAGGGTTCAAATGGTATTTTTGAAAGGTGCAGTTCTTGCTTTGTATGCCTTTCTTCAGCAGACTACTGTCCATCCATACGGTACATGGCCCATTCGACCCTGCTTGACCTCTAACAGCTATGCAATATGCACACCACCAACAAAGACTGTAATCTTTTATAGACAGAAATGGAAAATGGCTGGCGCAACAGATTTCTACCACAAGGAATCCTATACTTACTCAATAAAACTTCCTGTGCATGTCAAGCAATACTACACATGGTCTGTATTCAGTAATATTCTGAACGAATAGCCTGTAAATCATTAATCCTCTCTGGGATATGTAGCATGGTGCTTCTTAACCATGGAGCTTAGCTCACTCAACAGTGCTTGGGCTTAGCTGGTTATGTTTATTAATGTTTTTTTTAACTCCATGCCTACTATATACCAATAAACTTATCAAACGAATATACAGTTACCAGGTATCTTACAAATGTACATGCTGCATATAGAATATATATGCAGACAAAAACATCAATTAATTGATGAATGTATTTCTATAAGCACTCTCATTTGAATGTCATTATATGGTCATTAATATAAACTACTGACCACACCAATTTTTATACTACCATGATTGTGCTACAAATACCTTTGAATTGCACATGCCCTGCACATCAACACTGACTGCATAGTTTAGCTTTCCACAGTGTGCTATTTTTCCTGTCTGAATACCCCTACTGTGATTTATGTACTGTAAGACTACCAACTATATACACACATAACAAGGTATCTGTTAGCAACCATTTGTTTGTTTCAGTATGTAATAAAAACAACAAATAGATGTGCACTGTACTCTCCAAGTTACCAGAAATTAAAGTTAATCTCTGTTTGAAATCATTTGATGTGTTTTCCCTTATTTCTTTATTCAGCTGTTTGTTTGTGTACTTGTTAATTGCAAGTGGGAGGCTGAGAGACTCTTGAGTCACAACCTGAGCTCCATGGTGCAAGACATAAACAGAAACAGTAGTCTGAACATATAAGATGTTCCTGGTACCATACCTGGTTACTAGACTATGGTCCCTGAGCAGCCATATCTCTAGGCCACATCTGAGCCCATGTGCATGCAAGGCAGCAGCTGATGTCCCCGTCCAACAGAGACGCAGTTGGTATCCCACGGCTGTATGTGCTGTTAACCATCCAGCTGACCAGGTTATGCATGCAAAGGTGTAGGTAACTACCCTGCCTGATGTGGACAGGGTGCCCATCACATCACATGGTGATTGTGTGGGACAAACTTACTGCATCACTTGTTTAGGCCCAGACCACAACGTCCCTTATTGTCGCTTCTGTGCTTTATTCAATGCCAGAACTATCCATTGTCGGGCCCTTATTGTAGCCAGATATTTTCACTTACAGTCCTCAAATTCCAATATGTCTTCAGTAAGCCATTTGACAGCAGATCTTCAGAAAAAAACGTAAAGATAGAGACAGAGACAGACCGCACAGGTCAAAACCTACCAATGATGCTTATGTTAAGCTAGTAGTCAGTTCTCTGTTACTCAGTGAGGCACTTTTGCAGTCCCCGATGCCCGTTTCTGTTGATTCACAGGTCACTACCGAGACCCTTTCAGAATCAGGTATGCCGTAAAACTCCTCTTCGTCTAAGGATCCTGCGGTCATCTCTACCTCAGTAAACAGGTTCTGGATGTTATCCGTGATGTCACATGTCCTTACACCAGAAAGACTTATGCTGATAAATGGAAAATGTTCTGCACCTGGATCCAGGCTAAGGGAGCCAATATGGCAAATCCCTCCCTCCCTCTCATCCTGGATTACTTAGCAGACCTACTACACAGTGGCCTCTCATTTTCCTCTATTAAAATTCATGTCTCTGCTATTTCTGCTCATTTTCCCACTGAGCAGCCCCTTTTCTCACACCCTTTGATCAAACAGTTCCTAATAGGGGCTAGCAACCTGAGGCCACCCAGAAGGGCACCAATAGCAGCTTAGGACCTTAACTTTGTATTGAAAAACCTAACCATTCCCCCTTTGGAACCAGCTACTTATGCAGAGCTAAAATTTCTCTCCTGGAAGACAGTATTTCTTCTGTCCATCACTTCAGCCAGAATAGTCTCTGAGCTGCAAGCACTTATGGCTGTGGTGCCCTTCATCTTCCATGCAGATAGGGTATCCCTCAAAATTAACCCATCCTTCATGCCCACTGTGGTGTCCGGTGAGGCTCTCAACCAATCCATTCATTTGTCCACCTTTTTTTCTAATCCCCAGAACAAGGAGGAAAGGATTATTCACTCTCTAGATGTGCACAGACAGCTTAGATTCTATCTAGACAGGACTAAATCCTTCAGAAAGTCTGATCAATTGCTGGTTAGCTTTCCTACAGGAGCAGAAGGCAAAGCCATCTCCAAACAAACCATTTCCAAATGGATAGTACACTGCATCCATTTCTGCTACAAACAGCATGGAAAGCCTCTCCCCAAGGGGGTCAGGACACACTCCACCAGAGCAGTCTCAACTTCTGAAGCTTTCCTCAGAGGAGTCCCCATGAGGAACATCATGGAGGCTACCACCTGAACATCTGTTCACACTTTTACCAAGCATTATCACCTGCCTCTCTTCTCCAAATCCAGGGCAGGGTTTGCCTCTGCAGTCTTGTAGGGCAACCTAGCCAGCCCCTAGTTTTCTTGACTGCCTCCACCCTTTTCCTCAGCTTTGGGAATCAACCCATATGTGATGACTGCAACAGTGAAACATGAAGAACATAGTACAGTTGTGTACACTTACCATAAATATAGATGTTCAAGTGTATTCACTGTTGCATTTCTGGTTTCCCCTCCATCTCCCTTTCTTCATTTTCTCCTTTTATTACCATTCTAACTTGTTATTCTCATTTCCTTACAAGGGGGACATATTGGTATTTATTTTCCACTGGTGGGGTTCTTCCACCAAAACCTGGCGTCCTACTTGGAGGCTCCTGACAGGTTATGGCAAGAAAAAATGATGTAATGGCTTCAACCGCCTTACTTTATACTACTCATGACCTGATGTCAGTCCTCAAGTGACAGCAACCAATGCAGAAATACTAGGTCTCTGGTATTCGGGCCGGCCGTGGGCTACCCTGGCAGGGATAACCCAAATGTGATGACTGCAGCAGTGAATACACTTGAACATCTACATTTATGGTAAGTGTACACAACTGTAATTTTTAACCTGTGCAGCAATAGTACTGGGTGCCTGGCAATCTCCTGTTAATGTGATAGGTCCTTTTCAGGGTTAAAGTTGGCATTGAATCTGTCTGCCAGTATATTGGCAATATCTGTTGGCTCATTATAGGAGGTACCATTGTGCAGTAGCTCAGAGCAAATCTGGGTATTGCCATGGGGATTCTTTATAAAACTATAGAAGGCCTTGTGGTTGTCTTTACTGCCTGCTGCTAGTTTGTTTTAATAGCTAGTTTTAGAGGATTTGATGAGGGTTCTTAACATTTTCTTGAGGCTGATAAGGGAGTTTTTCCAGTCTTGGCACTTCATCTTATTTTATATCAGTCTCCTCATTCTGTTGTAGAGTTTGTTTATGGCAGGTGGCCACCAGATTGTTTTGCGTTTTTTGGAGGAGGACATCTTGGTTCGATTGGGTATGGCGAGATCCATGCATTTGTGTGTGTGTTTAAAATGTACAGTGCATTGGTGTATGATTTGGCGGTCATGCAACTATTCTTCATTTGCATGGGTGCCGTGAAGTTACCCACTTCTGTTTTTATGAGCTCAAAGTTAGCTTTGGAGAAGTGCTGGTGTGTGTTCTGGAGGGCTATGTGTTCCATGTGGTATGGTGCAAGTATTGACCTTCTCCTCTTGACCAGCTACTCAGGTCTTGGCTGCAGAGTGTATGGCTTCCAATTTGGATATACAAGTGCATCTCTCACAAGTCTGAGTGCTGGGAGGTAATAGCAGAGGGTTGTCGGTGTACATGAGGTAGTTTCTACACTGTCTCAGGAAGGCCAAGTTCACCACATTAATAAAATAAAGCACAGGAAACTGACCTTTAGACATGCCTGAAGGGGTGGATATTAATAATAAGTACTGGAGCTCTTTCCTTGTAGAATGTTTAGTGTTAGTAGCACTTTTGTGTGCCACAATAATTGCTGCAAGAAGTCTGGTAAAGTGCTAGACTAATAAGCTTTTAAAAGTGCAGGAGAAGAGAGAACTAGCAGATCTAAGGCAAAAATTGGAGAGCAGACTTTTTGGCACCACTCAGAAGCTTACAAACCATCCTAGATACAGCAAATCTGTATCTGGACTAGCCTAGTTACAGGAAAGGCAGCAAACAGGAGTGCAAACATGGGCTTTTAAACATGTTAAACATAGAAGGATGTCTCCATTTTTATTTAATTTTTATGTGCAATGGTGTTTTTAAACTATTGAGTGTAAATTGCAGACATCTTACACTGTTGCACTTCATCAGCAAATTGTTTGCAGCAAAGTGTTACATTTGCTCTCAGTTGCAATTTACACTGTTTCACTGTAAAACTGTTACATTATATAAAAAAAACTATTGATGCCTAGATATATCATTATGAGACAGTCAGGTAAAAAAACTATGACTTTGCATAGAACCTGTGTGTCTGCTTGCTTGTTTCTTTATTTTGTAAAATAAATGAAACTACAATTTCACATGGAATGTGTGTCTGTTTACTTATTTATGTATGTATAAAATTGTACAGGCTAGTTTTAAATATGAAAACAATGACTGCCTAGTTTGTAGAATACGCATGCAATAAATGCCATTGATTTATTGTGATTTCATGACATTGAAGGCATACCTCTCAACCTCATAGTATAGAGAGAAAATCCTTGACAGAAACATGTTATTGGCTACAGTAGCTACCAACGTCCAAGATAAAAGAATAGAGAACAATTACTTTACTCAAAAGTATTACACAAAAACAATAAGATAGAAGCAGAAGACAACATCCATTTGACTAGATGATGACGGGTAACTGTCCAGTAAATACCCTCTACCATTTATCCCCCAATTGCAACTAAGGGACAGGTCCTCACTGCCCTCTCCACACTTAAACACCGTACAGCAATGAGACCTGTTAACATGCAGCGATGCCTCTAAATAGTTTGACACATGACCTGTCCAGCCCGCTAGAATCTCTGATCATCCACAGTCTCCAGACAGGCTGCATCCCTGTGGAATGAAGGACAGTAACAGTCATCGCTCTACATAAAATTGGACCATCAACAGACCCAAGGAACTACAGACCCATACGTTGGACTAGTCTTATATGCAAGGCCATAGAAAGAATTATCATGGATATAATAAAGACATTGGAAATCTTTAAAAACTGGACCCATACCACTTCAGTTTCATCAAGGGTAGGTAACACCTACTATACCCAGTGGAGAACTTTGATAAGGCCACTTGTGCCATGCATGAACTACCTATCTAGTAGTGCATACTCCCTACCTCAACCCGGCAAAGGTATTTGACACAATACTTCACTTGGATATTATAGACAAACTCACAAATTTAGACATAAATCCCTATGTAACCCAATGGATAGTCACATGGCTCATGGATAGGACACATGAAGTTTGGGTGGGGGAATCCACCCCCACCAATAGGTCTGTTACTAGTGGTGTTCCACAGGGCTCAGAACTGGGAACTCTCCTGTTTGGAATGTAATTCTCTGAAGTCAGATCAACTATAGAGAGTCTTAGCCAACCAGATTTGTTGATGACTGCAAGCTGGGGCCAATGATTGATTTCTCCAAAAATGTAGATATCCTTGAGGAAGTTCTGAGAGCCAAGTAACTTGTACCAGAACCATAATATAAAACTAAATGCAAAGAACATATTTATAAGCTTTAGGAAGATGACCACCCATGCAAATTACAACATTTTAAACACTCTCCTAAGAGTAAACCCAGTGGTAAGGGACTTGAGAACTCAGGTTGACAGTAAACTGAACTTAGAATGCAATGATGGATGCATGACGATCAATGTGGTGCAAGTCAGCAGTTATGGCATGGCATCCAGATCTAAGGAGATCATAGTCCCACTATGCCAGACCTCTCAACCATACCAATTTACTCGGTTTTTACCGAGTTTTGGGTCAAAATGAAGGGGTGCCACGATTCCCAAGGGGCACCCCTTAATTTCCGATTTTTTTTCTTTTAGTTTTATTAATTTTTTCAAGTTTGCGCTGTCAGAGCTGACGTCATCACGTGCACGATGATGTCAGCTCTGTCAGGGCTATCAGCCAGTCAGAATTGAGCTCCTTCAGCTCACGTCATCATTTCCGGCAAGCAGGAAACATTTGGATCATATTAGCAGCAGCAACATGTATTATGCATTTATTGGACCGTTTGGGATTTGGATATAGCAGCCGCAAGAGTGAGCAACAAGCAGGAGTGGATCTATTTCAGTGAGCAGCTGCAGAACTGTTTTATAGCAGCCATGGATTTATTTCAGTGAGCAGGACCATTTTGGAGTTGGATATAGCAGCCGCAAGAGTGAGCAACAAGCAGGAGGAGGGA
>NC_056731.1:1677315264-1677363416 GCF_019279795.1 Protopterus annectens | reverse complement strand
TTTCAAAGGGGTTAAAAAAAAGCGGGGCCTTTTTGGTGGGGGCCCCCCGGCAAAAGGAAAACCCAACCCCATAACACAAGCACTCAGGTCACTCCTAGGCAAGTACAAATATGACTCAAGTCATTGTCCATGCTGGTGTGAATGACCTGAGATGTACCTCCCTGGACTACTTGAAAAGAGACATAGAGGAGCTCTCTGAGCATGTAGCCCAGGCCGATATGACCCTGACCTTGCGTAGCATCTTACCCTCACCAAGAATGATGCCACAATATGAAGACAAGATGATCAATTTCAACAATTGGCTTAAGTATTGGTGTCATTTATAGGGGATCCAATGCCTGTCAGCCTGGGATGACATGCTCGACAAGCCACGATGCTTCGCTAGGGATGGCTTGCACCTGTCACCCCAGGGCTTTCGGATATTGGCAAAGGCTCTTGCCACCCCCATACTGCCTTTTTTAGGCAAGGATCAAAAGAAAAACCCACCTCCATAGGTATCACAAGGGATAAGAAACTAAGAGTAATGCTACTCGATGCCAGAAGTCTAAACCTTAAGATGCAAGCACTCGAAACTCTCCTTAGCATGGAAAACATTGATATCTGTGCAGTAACAGAAACTTGGTTCAAAGCTCCCGAGAGCATCCCATCACTACCAGGTTATACCTCATACCATGCTTTTCGGCCCCAAAACTTGGACCAAACCACAAAAGGAGGGGGAGTATCAATATTCGTCAAAGATACCCACACCTCCGAGTTGGTGGCACAGCACGAAGCATCAGAGACTATCCATTTGCAACTAACAATGGGTAAAACTGCCTTTCAGTTCATAGCCTGCTACAGACTACTCTCCCAAACCCAGGAACCCCACTCGGCCTTTCTGAGAACACTGAAAAATATGAAGGTCTCTCCAAACACCATTATATTGGGTGACTTTTACTACCCAAACATAAACTGGTAGCATTAGTCTAGCTCCAACACCCTAGCTCAAAGGTTCCTAGAATTTATAAACTCAAATGCTATGGAACAACTTGTTACCACTCCCACAAGAGGGGAAAACATACTGGACCTGATCATCACCAACATGGGGACTCTATGCTCCAGACCAGAAGTGTATCCCTCACTGGTAAGATCAGACCATAAACTAATCTCACTGTATATTCACCCCCTGCCCAGAAAACCACAGTGAAAAACTTCTCTAAAGCAAATTTAATTTCACACTCCTCAAAACCGAGGTGGAATCCTTCAAAGCCCTCGGGCCTGTGGAAAATATGGCCCAGACCGCAGAATCCTTTATAAACGCATTCTATGAACACATTCAGGAATGCATGGATCATGCAATCCCAATTAAAACCAAGACCCAATCCTCCGAAGGCAGACGTCCTGTCTGGTGGACCCCAGCCATAAACAAACTATACAACAAAAGGAGGAAGCTACTATATGATAGAGCAAAATCCCAAAAAGGGAAGGCATCTCTGATCAGTATTAGCAAAAAACTACGGGCACTCATAAAATCGTCTAAGGCCAGCTTAGAGAGAAAAATTGCACAGGACACTAAGGATAATCACAAGGCTTTCTTTAGTTATGTTAGGAACCTGGGTGGGAATTCCCAGATATGCTCAGAATTAGTCCAAAATGACAAAAAATACACCAAACCCACAGACATTGCCAACATCCTAGCTGACAGGTTCAGCACAAACTTCTCCTCCCCTCCCCACCAAAAGGGCAAATATCTATCCCAGCAGAGTGCTGCCCCCCTGACATCTCAGATGCTCAGGTAAGAGCCGCCCTCTCCAAAGTAAAAAACACAACATCAACGGGACCTGACGGTGTCCTGGGCTGCGTCCTACATGAACTCCAAGAAGAGCTAAACCCAAACATAAAACTACTGTTTAGTCTCAGCCTTACTACAGGATATGTACCCAAAGAGTGGCGTACAGCAACAGTGGTCCCTCTCCACAAAGGTGATGCCTCAACGGATCATGGAAACTATCATCCCATAAACCTGACTAGCTTGGTCTGCAAAGCTATAGAAAGGATCATCATGGACCTCATAAATAAAGATATTGGGGACCTACAGACACTGGATCCTACCCAGTTTGGCTTTGTTAAGGGCAGATCCTGCCTCTTAAACCTGGTCAATTTTTTTGAAACAGTCACCAAGGCCATTGACGAGGGGAAGGTGGTCCACACAGCCTACCTGGACCTCGCAAAAGCCTTCGATACAATACCCCACTCGGGCATTATAGAGAAGCTCACCAGATTAAATATAAACCCCTATGTCACTAGATGGGTTGCAAACTGGCTCAAGGACAGAACCCACATGGTTAGAATTGCTGGAGGCATGTCAGACTACAAATCAGTTACAAGTGGAGTCCCACAATGCTCAGTCCTGGGACCTCTCTTGTTCGGTATATATTTCTCGGAGGTACAGGTCAACACAGAAGGACTGTGGCTGACCAAGTTCGCAGATGACTGCAAACTGGGTGCCATAATCGACTCTCCAGCTGACACAAGCATCCTCCAAAAGGGCCTCATAGAAACAGGCAACTGGTGCCAGAGCCATGGCCTCAAGCTAAACACCAAGAAGTGTATAGTCATCTCCTTTGGCAAAAACAAGGTGCCCACAAATTACCACATAGGTGGTAATCCATTAAGTTCAGAAGAAGTAATTAGGGACCTGGGGACCCAAGTTGATAGCAATGTCGCATTTGACAACCACGTGGCCAAAGTGGTTAGATAAACATTTTATATAGCCCACCTAATCATGAAGGGATTCACATCTAGATCAGGGGAGGTCATCGTGTCTCTTTACTCATCCCTCATCAGGCCCATAATTGAGTACAATGCCCCTTTTGGGATGTACCTTACCAGACACCTGCAGCAACTGGAAATACCCCAAAAGTACCTCACCAAGAGGATCAAAGGGCTCAAACAGATGCCATATGCTGTCCGGTTAAAGAAACTCCAGCTCTACTCAGTGGCATACCGCCTGCTCAGAGGCGATCTGTGCCTGACGTATAAAGCCATGTCCAACCCGGAACATGCTGCACCTCAGAAAATCCAAATCCCATCGAGCTATGCACTCGAGAGACTTGAACCTTAGCACTTAAATAAATAGGACATGCTGGAGGGACAAATTCATAACCCAGAGGCTCCCTTCACTCTGGAATAAAATCCCAGTCCAGGTTAGGCAGAGTCCCTCATTGACTCTCTTCAAGAGGAATCTTGATGAGTGGATGGGAGATTGTAGGTTTACCCGGGTATCACTTCTGTGTCATTGTTAGACAGAGGCACAGTATACTAACCTCAAAAAAAGGCATAGCAAAATTAATGTAAAATGGGTGGCGAAAGCCAAACACACTCTGGCTAGGCTTATAAATGTCCTAGGGCAGATAGCCTAGTATGAACCTATGAACCTATAATGGTATTAGAAACGCAACAGTTTTGGAGAAATTAAACCATACATCTGACGCATCTACTTAAATGGCATGTTTAGAAAACAATATGCAACATGCCCAAGTTCAATCCAGAGTTATGCAGTACTACCCTATTGTCTTCTAACTGGAATACCCAAAAAATCCTACCCTTACAGGATGCTTTTAATGAATTCAATGCAACTTCTAAATAGCCTTACAACCCCTGGAAGGAAGACACTAAAAGCAAATAATGCAATTTGGCTATGCCCAAAGAGTAGAATGCTAATGCAGGATAAATAAAAATTGTGGAAAGAGTGGTAGAAATACAAAACATCACAATATCTCAAACTTCAGAATGCTCCACATCTGTAATAAAAAACAAATAAATGAAGGCAAAAAACCTATACCGACCAACACTCTGAACTATAGGTGACCCAACCCTATAAAGATTCCAGTAATCTATTAAAGACATCTGGCATCCTCGTTAAAAAATATCAACCCTAATCCTTCTCCCAAAATCTTGTCACTCAAACCTGCAATAGAATTCATCTTTTATTTCATAGATAGTATAGTGTTCCTAACCAAGGATTCACACATCTAATCCAAACCCTGCCCAACAACCACATTTCACTACATCCACTTTCACTTTCAAACCAGGTCCCTCATTCCATGTAAAACAACTCAAACTCAAACCATATTCAGCTTCAGCTGATGACCTTTCCAAGTTGGTACCTTAAAATAGCAGCCAACAGCATTGCCTATCTCATCTCAATCCTTATAAATATGTCAGTCTAGGAACCTCATGCACCCTTTCTTTGGAAACAATCACACATTATATACACAAATTAGAAAATTCAACAGACATCACTAACCTTAGACCTAAAGTGATCTTAGGTTCATGGCAGAATAGTAGGCCAATTGCCCCAAATTCAGAATCAAACTGTGTATTCCACACCGCCCATAAAATGAACACTCACCTCTAACCCATATAGATACCGTTCATAAAGAAAGAGCTAATGACAAACTAGTCTCCCCCTTAATTCTATACTTGTCTAAAGCCTTCAACACATTTAGTCACACCAAAATTCTACTTCAACTGTCTATATTAGGTCTATCACAGAGCACCCTTCTATGATTCAAAAGTTACTTTTCCAACAGGTATCAGTCAGTACAATGGCACTCTGCCCTCTCTCCATACCTCTCAGTCATCACCAGTGTACCATGAGGCTCTATCCTTGGTCTCCTCCTCAATACACCAGCACCCTCCACTAATCTACATAAAGGGCTTCCCTAATGCAGTACAGTGATGACTTCACACTCATACGTGTATCAGATAACTTGGCACATCTCCAAAAAATTACACAGGAAGCTGTAACAGACAGTGAAACATGGCTTTGTAACTCACAACTCATGCTCACCCCCCACCCACAAAATACTACCATTTCCCTCAGGGCTGTCTCATGAAAAACAACATTCAAAATCCCCTCACTTAATAAAACACCATCAGAAGTCACTTCTAATAACAAATAATGAGGCAGGATATGGGATGATTGTAAGTAATACTGAATAACAATAATAATAAATAATAATAATAATAATAATAATAATAATTCTGAAAGTGGATGATGACCTCTAAGTTTGCAGGTGACTGCAATCTTGGAGACGTCACTGACTCCTCAAATTATATGGCCATCCTGCAGGGAGGCTTGTCTTGAATACTGGTGTCAAAATCATAGTCTAAAAGTAAATACCAAAACTGCATTATTGTATATCTTGGGAAGTCATCTATACTTGGGAACTACTACACTGACAATTCGCCCCTAAGACTTGACCCAGTTGTTCAGGGTTTGGGAACTTATGTGGACAGTGACTTAACATTTGACCAACAAGTGTCTTTTGTTGTAAGAAAGTCCTTCTATATTGCACAGATTATAAACAAAGGGATTGTGTCTATATCTATACATGTCATTGATCACCTTTACTCAGCCTTCATTGGGCCAGTTATTGCACATAATGCCCTCTTTGGCATGTGTCTGTTCCGACACATGCAACAACTGGAGCTCCCACAAAGATACCTTACTGAAAGGATGCAAGGCCTAAACAACACATCCTTCATGGACTGACTGCAACCCCTGTCACTATACTCAGCTGGCATACAAGGCATCCTCTGACTTATTACTAATGGTTTGATGACACATCAGTAAGTTCAATGGCATCAGAAATACTTTGCCTAGGTATCTAAACCTCTCCTGCAACATTAACAGGTTGGAGGGACAGGTATATCTCGCAGGTGATACTGCCATTGTGGAACAGACTCCCCATCCATATGAAACACAGCTCATCCTTGTCCATTTTCAAGTGCAACTTAGATATATGGATGGAAAACAGAAAATTTACCCCAGAACTGCCCCATGCACTAACAATGGGCAGATGCAGCTCCTAAATGCTTTACATAAGCATAGGCCCACTCAAATTATCTATGGGATGATCCCAGTTATTCACATTAGGGTAATATGTAATTATCATCCATGGGTAAGATCAGTCTATAACCAAGTGGGAAAGAATAGTTCAAACACAAAAATGGAAATTAGCTAGATAAAATGGCCTGCAAGAGCAGCTAGCCTAGTACTTACCTTACCTATGAACCTAAAATCTTACATTTGAAATGCACATACAAAACTGTATAAAAAAAAAAATCAAGAAAAACTTGCACTGCTTTACTGATTCAAAAACGTTCTCACCAACACAACTAAAGCTGTATGTTCCACTACTTAGCACCTCCCCTCACTAGTTTATGGAACACCCATTCTTATTAACTTCCAAGCAGCATAAAAATCAAAATTTGAGCAATGCTATAACAAAGTGGCTACATTTGCAGCAAATGACCCTTTCAGAACCCACCACCTGACATATACACAGCTGCTTCCCACCTACAACATTAGCCAGCAGTAATCTGCTCGTCTAGCACTAAATACGGTTCAGTACAACTATGTTCGTACTCCATCATTACCATTCAGTGAGGAAAACCCTTTCTGTCCACAACCCTATCAAATTTGCAGGGCTTGATCTACATTTATACCATGTTGCCAAGGCCTGAGACTCCTTACCTATATCCATCAGATCAATACCCTCCCTTCAGTACTTCAAAACCATTCAGAAATAGTTCTTAGCCAAAATCTGTCTTGGTTTTTGGTCAACCTCAGGATAATGGTATTTCTAAATATGAAAAAGTTCCTAATCAGACCTTACACCTACTTACTTGCCCTTTCCACCCACATCCTAACTTTATCTAGATAAAAAACAGTCACCTACCCAGTTAGACTTCCCTGTTAGTCAAACTTCAGTAAACAAATTGCATGTATGACCTTGTCCTTAGAAATGCTGGTAATCTCCAAGTGTAGTACCTCGCAGGATGTGCAGTAGCAAATCCCACCCCCGAACACACCTCCTGGCAAAGCACGCATGAATATTTATTTGGCTCCTGTCTTACAATCAAACGTGTACAAACAATATTTTGGATTGATGTGAAGCATTTTACAGAAACAAATGCACACACACAAAACTTGTTTCCCACACCTACTATGCACAGCTTGTCATAACCTATCATCTCTTGATGCATTTTATTTTGATGATGCTTAGGTACGGTAGGTGAGTCAAACAACGATGCTTGAAACAGAGTTAAAATTCATACTAAAACAATGAATATACAGCACAACTGGTACAACAGGGGCTGAAAAAGTTACCATTGAACTGTCAGTATACTGGGTTAACCAAGTAACCAAGTAATTAAACCTGTAAAGAGTTAGGCAAAAATGACTCTATGAGCCATTCCCAAATACAAATCAAAATCATATTTATTCAGTTTTATAGTCAATGACTCGTGTGGGGCAGCCACGGTGGTGCAGCGGTTAGCATTCCCACCTCACAGCAAGAGGTTCTCTGGTTCGATTCTCGGCTGGTGTGCCTTCTGTGTGGAGTCTGCATGTCCTGCCTGTGGTCGTGTGGGTTTCCTCTGGGTGCTCCGGTTTCCTCCCACATCCCTAAGACATGCAGTAGGTGGATTGGACACTCTAAATTGGGCCTAGGTGTGAGTGTGTGCATGCCTTCTGTGGAAGGTTGGGTGCCGGGCTGGAAACTCGACACTGTAAAATTCCACTGCCAATCATGAGCAGACAGGTGATCCACTTTGGCGACCCCTAACCGGGAAAAGCTGAAAGAAGAAGAAGATAGTCAATGGCTCATGTGGTTCCCTAATACAGAATACTGCAGTTGCAGGTATGTATTATGCGGTGTGATTTTGGACAAAGCAAAAAATATTGGTGCGGGAATGGCTATTGGGTATATGCCTGTTTTACTGTTTTACAGATTTACTGATCTTAAATAATTAATAAAGTTACCGATGCTTTACTGTACTGAACTAGAGTAACTCATCATTTGACCGATGCTCCACGGTAGTTCACCCTGCCAATCATGTACGGTCACCCTGCCAATCATGTACGCCCACTCCACGCCCAAAGCTGAGCAGAACAGAGTGCGAGGAACTTCACTTGGATATTACCCAAATGCTTCCCCTGCCTTCAACCCACTAATATAATACAATACAATCTGATATACAACTTATGATTGCAACAACTGCCCTGCCAAAAAACAAAATAGAAATGATACCCAGATAAGGAAATCTGTGGAAATAACTGTCCACCCCTACCACAAGAAAATCATCAGACTGAAAAAATAAGAAAGCAACATTACTGGTCAATAACTACTTCATAATGCTCAACTATCCCTGATTTTGCCTCATATTATTTACCCTTCTCATTATAAAATGTCTTCTGGTAAATCACTGAAGACTACAGTTGGTCCATAATGTCAGACATTAGAGTCAGTCTTTAGGAAATCCACGTTGATGAAAATCCATTTTCCTCCTACTGATGTGAATTAGAGTAATATTTAAAAGTTATGCATGATTTTGGACTTGTAAAAACTCTGGTGGTCATTAGTCTAGTATAAACATATGAATCTACTAGTTATGTACAAATCATGGCACAACAATGCACTGAATGCATCAGTCATACTTATTTCTTCCTACAACATATACTCCAAATGCAACAATTGACGTAAATAATGAAAGAGAATCAAAATAATCTCATACATAAAAACAAACAAATAACCTGTAGCATCCTACAGTAGGCTTGTAAGCATCTACAAGAATGTCGCACTGGAGCCATATCTGTGTGTGAAGTGGACTGTTCCTTCAATTGAGCCAGCAGAAAAAAACTACCAAGTATTTGAGTAATAAAACATGGCCATAATCACTTTCACATGCAGCACCCCACAACAAAACTAATTCTAAACTTATTGTCACTGTCCACAAACGGAAAACTTTATAAATGTTGTATAAAAAAAACATAACTAATAAGCCCCACTAAAACCTTGAACAATGACCACATGTTCTCGGTTGAGCTCAAACCCAGCAGAGCAAAGCAAAATGAACATGGCAAACCTCCTAGACAATAGGACTCCCACACCGTCAGTAAAAAAATAGCCAGTTAGCAATGGAGATAACATTTCTCTATTAACACAAACACACACCTAAATTACTGAACACTCCGAGTGCTGGAAAACTAGGAACCTGTGTAGAATTAAACCTATAATACAAAGCTTTACACTATATAAACCATGCAACATGGAAACAAGTACATCAAATACATACTGTCCACTTACATTTTTCCAGTAATGAAAGCAAAACACAAGAGATGAAATCAATAACATACAGTCTAAATTAGAATCTCACAAACATAAAAATGTTCACTTACCTAGAATGTCCAAGTTGTCTAGTCTAAACAAGTCCCATTAATTCTTTGAGCAACCATCTCCTACAATGTTTACTGCTTCTCCAGATGGCTTATACAGATTCTACAAAACAGCTTAACCAGCAGAATATTGCCATTATCTGTAAAACTTACTTCAAAATTCAAGTCACCTACAGCAAATCGTGACACTCATTTATAATTCCAGTGTCACCAACCACGAAAAGTAAAATTGTTAAAAAAACAGTATTAATTTAATAAAAAAAGACTGCAATAATCTCGTTAAACCTTCCCTTATGACTGTAACTTCCACAACTAAGCAGAATTCTGTAAAAAGTGACACACACATTATTTCATAAACCAGCATACCTACCCCCAAACAATTAAGCCAAGTGTTGTCTGTCCTCATGATGCACCGAGACAATATCTGACTTTACTACTCTGTAATGAATGCATGAATAGATAACACTGGCTAACACATTCAGATAAATACATACATTCAATTGCAAAAGACATTTAACAGCTTAGCATTTGAATGTCTCATTCAGTGAAATGAAAGTCAATGCCAATCCAGAAACCAATGCACTTAGCACCTCATCAAGTTGAATAAGACCATTTTCACCTCTGCTTGCACCCATTGTTTAATCTTGTATGTGTAAGATCAAAAACACAACAAAAAGCCAAGGATGACTGTAGCTATTTTAGAATAATTAACATGCAAACCAATTGACTTGGATGTCTTTTACCACAAACTGAAAATTGTGCAACTATTTTTAGATATTTAGTCAATGTTTTGTTTAATTTAACAAAGTTCAAGAAAATGAATTTTCAGTGGAGATTGATATCTGCAGAAAATGATAATAAAGATATGTATTCATTTGTAAGAGCCCTATTTATAGACTTGTAACACACTTGGAACGGATGTGAAAAAATAAGTTCAGTGAAAGTAAGGAGAACCACAAATCTCTTGGGCAGCTGATCTTTGTGGGTCCCCTGACTTTCATTGAACTTATTTTTGAGAACAGTTGCGAAACAAAGGTTGGCATGAGAGGAAAAATATTTATTTTAATGCTCTAAATGTATGAGTTGGGTTAAGTCTGGCGATGGCCTGAAACACAAAAGGAAAAAGTACATCACACTATTTTGACTTATATACCTTTTTTGCTGTAGTCATGTAAACATGTTATGGTCTTGCAATACACTCACCTGTGCACACACTGTCTGTAAAAATATCATGCATATACCTTTTGTACAAGTATTCTTGACACACTGTAAAAGATCTCAGCCTTCAGTGCAGACAAGACTCCTTATCCACTTCCACATACTGCAGCTCCATTCCTGTCACCCAACAGTCACCAGGAAAACAGGCCTAAGCATGTTATGCCTACTAACTCTGCTTCCATAGAAGGCCGTAACTTAGTCATATGTCATAGATTCATAGGAGATGCAAATCAATTGAGCTGCAAAGACATTTCAGCTTTGCCAGTCCTCCCATTTCAAGAAGGGCCAGGTCTGATGAATTTATGAATACCCAACTAGTTTTCGTTTTTAAATGCAGAATGTGTGTCACACTGTTAAACTGGGAAAGCTAGTTTGTTCTAGAAAGGTGGGCAATCACTGTGTTGTAAATCAATACCTCCATCATGTGCATTTATTTGTGTGATTAGATGTACATCTGTGGTCTGAGCTATTTGGTTTATGAATGTATAAGAGTTTTTAGATTACTGGATCCACTGTAACCAGCAAAGCCTCCTTGTGTCACAGTAGTAACACACGATAACCCTGTCCATAATGCTAGCCTGCATCTTAAACAAAAAAAAAAAGTTGTTGCCATAACACTACCACTACAGAAGACAGTTGTGACTCTCATCACACATTTCCATGTGTACACACACACACACACACACACACACACACACACACACACACACACACACACACACACACACACACACACACACACAGTAAATTTATCCCCATAACCTAACCCTAAACAGTCTCAATCACACACCTTAATCTGTCCTCTTACCCAGTCTATCCCCTAACCCTATAATACACACACACGTGTGTGTGAATGCAACAGTATATGTATATATAAATATATATGTATATATATATATATATATATATATATATATATATATATATATATATATATATATATATGTATATATTAGAAAGAGAGAGAGGGAGAGTGAAAGAAAGATACACTTACATGCACATACACTCTGTCGCTCACACACACACACACACACACACACACACACACACACACACACACACACACACACACACACACTATGTATTAATATAGTTATATATACATATATAACAACTATAGATAGATATAGACATATATGAAATATTTATTACTTTATAAAGCAGCACAACAGGAGCTGGTGTTGCTAAATAACAGCTGACCTGAATGCAAATTTAAGGACAGATAGAACAGGATAGGAGGACTACCTGGGTCCACATGGGTGGGGCAATAGGAATAAAGAAGGGGATGCCACTATAGACTTCTGTCAAAAAGCTTGATAGTAGCCAACACATGTTTCAAAAAATTACAATTTATTTATTTTATTTTACATTTGTTGACCGGGATAGTCTGACTGGATACATGTCCATTTTCAGTGGAGGACCAAGGAAAAAAGTTACGATCACAACATGAGTACAAAAGTATTTAAAAGATACACATACACAGCGTAGCAACTTTTGCAGAGTCTGGATGAGCCTTTCCATTGAGAAAAAAAGAAGTTGACCAGTGAAAATTTATTTACCTAAAATTGAAAATTGAAGATTCGAAGGATTAGGCAGCAAGGAGGGAATTGTCCAATAGCAGCGATGTGGGAATGCAAAGCTTAAGCGCAGTTTTGAATAGACTCCAAAACACCATTGCAGCTGAAGATATACCAGATGTCTGCAAGCAAACTGATACTGTGGGTGGCAACTGAATGACGCGACAAAGTGGGCGTTCTGTTTTTGTGATTTAGAGCGGACCCGAATTTTAAACGCTGGGATTGTCCCTTTAACTGCTCTGCCTTGACTCTTCAGGTTTCTGACCATACAGTAATACTGTTTCAATACTGTTCTGTACACCTTACCTTTCAGAATTTTTGGCATTCTTATGTTACCCACTATCCCTCACACCCTTGCCATTTGGCTGCAATCCCTTTAAATCTAACTTTGACTTCCTCATTCTGACTTCCTTTCTTCCAAGCCATCCTTCCTAGTTACTTGAAGCTTTTAAACCATTCCAGTACTTTCTCTTCTATCTCAATGCTCATCTTCCTGTGATTCCCCTTTTGTTGCCATGACAACTGTCTTGTCTGTACTTAGTTTCATGGGATGGGCCTTCAGTTTTGCATTTCATTTCCCTACCATTTGCTGAAGTTCTTGCTCAGAGTTTACCTGTAATGCCACATATTCTGCATACAGCAGCTTTATTGATCTCTCCTACATACCTTTTTTGCTAATTTAGTTTATCAGCAGTATGAAGTGTATTGGGCACAGAGCTGAACTCTAATGTGAATCCACTCCCACTGGAAACCCCTCTATGAGTCTGAACACTGTGCATGCTTGTGTCATTGGGTCCCTGCACATAGCCTGCACTAATTCTGCTAATGTTACTTGGACTTTGAACCATTACAAGATTGCTCAGATCATCTTTCTTGGGATCATGTCATACACTTCCTCCGTGTCTAGGAATTCCCAATTGGATGCTTTTTCATCTCTAGCATCTTTTCAACTATCTGAGTCACTGCAAACATTGGATCAGTTGTGCAGTATCCTGATCTGCATCCCAACTGCTCATCACCCATTTTACTTTCTGCTACTCTATGTAATTTGTCCATTACCCTCTCTAGCACTTTCATGCAGTATGCCAGGAGTCTGATACCTCCATACTGCCCAAAGTTGGGAATGTTCCCTTTGTTCTTGTACATTGGCATCAAGAATGCTTATTGTCCAATCATCTGTGATATGCTTTTCTGTCCACACTGATACAAGTACCCTCTGGAGAAATGTTTCCCCTAAAGCACCTAACATCTCAATTATATCTACATTGACCACATCTGTACTTGCTGCTAGGGTGGGTTCTTTTTCTTCTTTCATCATAGACTGATCATGCGGCCGTACAGTTTTCTGTGGGATTTTCTTTATTCAGAAGCTGCAGGAAGTATTCCTTCTGTCTGCCTTTGATGTATTGTGTATTGCTGAGCAAGTTATTGAGTTATTGCTGGCATCCCTTATGAAGGGTATCTGACTATCTTTTTTATCTTTCTTTGTTTGCCTTGCAACCTGATATAGTTCGTTTATGCAATCTACTGAGTCCCTTTCCAGGAGATGGTAGAATGTCTCTGATGACTTGATCTTTGCTATTACAACTATCCTCTTCGCCTCTTTTATAGTCAATGTGTATTCATTCTTACTCTGGTCCTTCTGTTGTATCGCCCACTTTTTGCTACAGTCCTTTTTCATATGATAAGGTATTGCACTTCTGCATTCCACAACTGATCTTCCTCGTGTATCCTATTCACATACTTGCTTCATCCGCATATCTTTTCTACAGTCATCACACATGCTGTTTTGAGGCATTGCAATTATTCTTTAAAGCCACCTATTTGTTTTTCTTCTTGATGTGCTAGACCCCTGATTGTTTCCATGAACTCTTGTCTGTTCACTGCAGTCAAGATCTAGGTCTTCAGTCTAGTTTCTGTAGACCTTTGTGGCCATCAATTTTTTATGCTGTGGGCTGACTAGGGGCTGACTATGCAGTCTCTGATTCTACCCCAGTGCACTTTCCTTACTAGGAGGAAGTCTACCTGAGTGGTGTGTTGGCCCCTCTTCTATGTGATCTTGTAGCCGTCTATCTTGCTGAGCTATGTGCTGGCCACCATCAAGCCATTTGCCAGACAGAAGTCTCGAATATCCTCTCCTTTATTCTTTATTCCTGTTGCCCCACCCATGTGGATGCTCATATCCTGTTGCAACTTTCCTGATATGATCATTCAGGTCCCCTGTTATCAACAACCAAATCATGTTTCCTGCTTTATCTAGCAGGTCCTACAACTGCTGCCTGAATGCACTCTTTTTCTCACTATCGCAATACTGCTGTGGGGCATAGATTTAGATTATGAATACTGTCCTATCTGTACACTAGAGCCTGATTGCCATGAGTCTGTCACTAATTCTGATGACAATCACTCTCTTCTGAAATGGTCTCTCACCCCAGTTCCCACACTGTTTCTAGTCTGCTGTTTCCCTGAGTAACAGACTCTGGTTCCCAAGCCAAGAGACTTTGCTGCACTGTCCTTTCATCTTGGATACACCGGATATCTATCCTCCTCCTTACCATCAAGTCATCCACTTTCATCTCACATCCTGTCAGTGAACTATATTAAGTGTAACAATCCTTAGTTCATGCCTGGTAGGTTGTCTAGTTTTATGCCCAGCTTTCATTCACAGATTATCCCTGGTAACCCAAACTAGGAGACTGTACGGAGGATGGCCAGTAGCCTATTAACCCCGGGCTGCTGGGCTTTATGGCAGTCATGCACTGGCCAATAGAGGTACATTGATACCTCCGACCATTAGCATGTGTCTCAATGTTTGTTTTATTTTATTTTTTTTTAATTTATATGCCCTATTGCAACCATATCTTCCAGTTATCATATCTTCTGGATTTTTTCTTCCCGGGCCTCTGCTGAAAATGAGCTCTGTCCCAGTTGGACTGTCCCAGTAAACAAATGTTAAAATTAAAAAAATAATACATTTAATATTCATTTATTTTTTGGGGTATCTGCGGCGGTGCAGCAGTTATAGTTGTCGCCTCACAGCAAGAAGCTCTCCGGCTTGATTCTCAGCTGGGGTGCTTTCTGTTTGGAGTCTGCTTGTCCTCCCTGTGATTGCATTGTCTTCTTCTGGGTGCTCCGGTTTTCTCCCACATTGCAAAGATATGCAGTAGGTGGACTGGACACTGTAAATTGGCTGTAGGTGTGAGTATGTATGCGAGTGAGTGGTATAGATGAACTACTGTGGTAGGGCTAGACAACCAGCGGTGCAATCCTTGGCTCAAGATGATTGTCACTATTGAAAGTAACACCCAGACCCCATGTGCAAAATGGTAAAAAGGGGTTGAGGATGGATGGATTTATTTATTTTTTATGCTTTGTTGACTGGGTTAGCCCTGTTGGTAATTATGCATTTATGGGGGGACCATGCAAGTAAAATTTTGAGGAAAGAGAAAACCAGTACATTTTTAATGTTCATACAAGTTGCAAAATATTATGACAGTGATACATATTGTCACAGAAATACAATCGTATTTGTCGGTAGAGCATACCTAGTTTTTGATGTTTTTTTTTTTATATTTAGTTGTAGGTGGGAGTTGAATTTGAGCTGGTTATCAACTTGGACCCCAAGTAACTTGGTCTCTGACACCAGTTCTAGAGGTGAGTTGTTTTGACTAGTAATAGAGAATGTGTTTATATCGAAGGAAGTGACTTTGGATGAGGTAAATAACATTAACTTGGTTTTAGATGCATTAAGTGCTAGGTGATTACTTTTCATCCATTGCTCAGTGGTTGAAAAGGCATCTTGGGTAAGCTTTAGGAGTGTGGGGATGGATGTGGCAGAGCAGATAATAGTTGAGTCATATGCATATTGGATGATGTCTGAGAATGGGATAGAGTCGCGGAAATCATTTATAAATATATTAAAGAGAAGAGGACCCAGTATGGAGCCTTGGGGAACACCGGTAAGGGTATTAAGAAAAGATGAGGTGGCCTTTTTCCATTTTACTGCTTGATTTCTATTGGATAGGTAACTGGAGAACCAGTTTAAAGAGGAGGGGGATAGGTTAAGTTTTGAGAGTTTAGTTAAGAACAGGCTGTGTGAGTTGGTGTCAAAGGCCTTAGAAAGGTCAAGTAGTAGGGTAGAAACAATTTGGCCAGAGTCGCGGGCTTTATTTACAGTTTCAAGGAAGGAGAGGAGGGCTGTCATAGTGCTATGATTTGGTCTGAATCCATGTTGTGTGGGAGTTAGTAGGTGATTATCTAAGAGATGTGGTAGGAGTTGAAGTTGGATACACTTTTCTAGGAGTTTGGAGATGGGAGACAGGATGGCGATGGGGCAGAAATTATTAATATTGTTATTGTTGCCACCTTTATGTAAAGGTATTATAAAGGCCTTTTTCCAGATTTGGGGTACTATACTTTCTTGGATAGAGTGGTTGATTAGAATGCTATTGGGGTAGGCAATTTTTTCAGCAGCTATGCTAAGAAAGTAAGAAGGGATGTTGTCAGGAGCATTAATGCATGGCTTCAGTTTCAGAAGGAGTTTCTTTATCGTAGAAGTGGGTATAGTTTTTAATGAGAACAGAAGTGAGTGGGAGGAGGAGCTATTAAGGGGTGATGAGGTTGTTGAGGAAGTCAGAGTAGGTGAAGAGGTGGAGGGTAGAGAGTTACTAGATGGTAAAGAGGAAGAGGTAGCAGTGCAGGGTAGAGGGTTGGTAGGGGAGGGTGGTGGTGTGTTGGAGAAAGTGGTGGTGTTAGAGAATGTTGAGGTTAATTTGGAAATAGATTAAATGAAAAAAAGAGTAAAACTGGGTAGCTAAGTCTAAATCAGGAGCATTAGGGTCTGGGGTGGGGCTATCTGGTTTTCTGGGGTTAAGGAGAGTAGAGATACCTTTCCAGAATTTTTGAGGGTTTGTTTTATTATTATTTTGTAGTATGGAGAAATAATTTTGTCGATCAGAGATGATGAGCTTTTTACTTTATTTCGAAGTGTTTTGTATTCATTATGGACTAGGGGACTCCTGTTTTTCTGGTAATGTGCCCAGACTTTATCTCTGTGCCGTATTAAAATATAATTTTTAGTGATGGATTACAGAATGACATCACACACATATCTGGTCAGCTGTCTTTTGGTTCCCATGCTACCCCCTTGGCTGGAATCTGTCAGCAGTTGGCACATATGTGTCAATAATACACACAGGGAGCCTTGCTAAGATCTGCTGCAGCTCCTGGAAGTCATAAAAAACTTCCACGCTTCCAGAGAAGCAATTAGTCCCCTGCTAGAAGAAACACTGCAGCTGGATTCCTAGTACAGACTTTTTGTCTCTGGCTGCATTGAGAACTGTAAGATACAATCTTTATGAGCTAAGTTAAGTAAATTAATTTCTTACTGTTTTTAAAAGTCAGGTGCATTGAGATTAACCGCCTTTTCCAGTATCCTCTGTTACAATACATACATTTCTACAGTTTCAATAATACATATACATTCTCTCTCTGTCCAGCAGGACACACTGTTGATGCAGTTTTAACACAAGCAACTTTACAAATTCATTTTCAGCACAAGCATCTATACAAACCAGTTTGATATACAAATGACATATAATTCTTTACAAAATTCCAGCTAGCTGTGCTGGTATATGTTATACATCCACTGCGCTACTTCACCTGGCATAGCTGGCAATACCTCACATTGTCACAACCGTGTCTAGTTATTTGTTCACAAACTGGTTTTGCACTTGTAGCTCAATTACTGACTAAATGTCTTATTTTATTTTTTTCAGCAGTAAAATGTATATTCCTGGCTTCCAATCCATCTCGTAACTCTACCTTTACTTTCTCTTCAATGTCATTTACCAGTTACTTTTTCCTTTTTTATTCGGGATATGTCTACTTGAATCATTACTTTATAAACGATTAGTACATAATGGCCTTTTATTACATATGGAAATGCTAATTCTATTTTATCTGTAAATATATATTTTGCTCTTCCACATTGTGTTTTCACAATGATTGTTTAATTCTTTTAAATATTGCACACATCCTATTTCACTAGTAATTATGTTTAAAATAGCTTTAAAGGACCACCAAGGTCAGAAACTAATATATATATATATATATATATATATATATATATATATATATATATATATACACACACACACACACACACACACACACACACACACACACACACACATATATACACGTGTCCATATTGTTACATCAAAGTTACAGAACTTCAAAGTATGTCACTGAGACCATGACTGAGTTCCGTAACTTTGAAAAAAACAAAATAAAGGGATGACTACTGCCATTCTCCATTCATGAGGCACAAAAGAGGCTACAGTTTAATAGTAATTCAAAGGCCCTGATAAGTCATGTTTCATGCTATTTTAGAAGGCATCCTGGGATATTGTCTGGGCCGAGTGATGCAGTGTTCTTGCTCTTAGAGATAGCAATGAGAACCGGTTCCCTAGTGATAGTAGTGGAAGTGATATTTCATGATATTTCCGGAGAGAAGGTTGAGGGGGAGAGAGTGGTAAAGTTGGAGGTGAATTTATCAGCCAGGAGGTTTGCTAT
Source organism: Protopterus annectens (assembly GCF_019279795.1). Taxonomy (NCBI): domain Eukaryota; kingdom Metazoa; phylum Chordata; order Ceratodontiformes; family Protopteridae; genus Protopterus; species Protopterus annectens. The sequence continues at coordinate 1,677,344,819 of NC_056731.1, read as the reverse complement.
ATCTTCTGGCTCAGTATAGGTGGCTCTTTTTGCACTGAGCTCTGCACACAACTGTGTATTGCCTTTTGGGTTGCAGACATAGCTATAGAAATCTTTGTGGTCGTCTTTGGCCTGGGAAGCCAAACTTACCTCAAATTTGCCTTCAGTAAAATTTGTCCTCTGTGTTGTTTGTTTACTTGGATTTGATTGCTATTTTCTTGCAGGGTGCTGCACCTCCTAATTTTTGTCACATTTTTCTTCCTTCTGATATACAGCCTATTGAGTTTGTGATTCCACCAAGATGGCTTGTTTTTTGAGTTAGTTCTGTACTTCTTCCTAGTGGGTACAACTGCCTCATAAATTTCTGCTACCCTTACAAAAATACAGGTTCAACTACTTCCACACAAAATGGTTTTCCCTGATCCCCAGTCCTTTTCAGTGGCCTCAGTTGGAGTCAAAATAATGCATGCATACATACATACATACATACATACATACTTAAATAAAGTTGGACTGAAGTTCTAATAATGAAAAAGGTAATCTGTGACAAATGTCACCCACCAGAGAGCATCTGCCATCTTCAAATGGACCAAACTACAACTCAAAATATCGCATAGAAAAATACATCACACATTGGAGACAAAGTTGAATAATTACAGATAATTTAGCATGGAAGGTCATCTAGTGTAGGAAAAATGATAATAATGGGGTGAATACATGAGATGGCAGGGAAACATGCTACTCATAATAAACGACATACATACCACAACTTACATGAATATATAAAAAAATCGCAATCATGAGGATATAAAGAAAGCTGAAAAAGGCAAGCATACCTGTATGACAAATGGTCACCAGAAGCAAAAACAAGAAACAAATCCACCAATCTGATCATTGTATCCACCAAAGCAAGTCCTTGATGAATGCAATCATGTAACCATCTCGTTTTCACACACAGACTGCATCCCTAGCCCCACTCCAAAAGATAATGGACTTCTGTGCACAGCTCTAAGGATATTTTTGCATGAAAATTAAAAGAATGGAAATAGTACTGTATTTCAGCTGGCTGCAGTCAGATGTGTATGAAATGCTCCCATTCTCAACAAGTCACATCAAGCAGACATTTCAATAGGAACATTTACCTGCCCATCACTTTTTGGTTCAGATACCTAGGCAGAAAGGTATTTGCATGTCATACAATTGGTTGGGGACATATAGCTGAAGTGTCATTCACCTGCAGAGAAATATGGTTGTAATTGACAAATACCCTTGGTCAAACTGAAAAATGTGGTGTCATGCCCACCAGTTCAATAACCAAATGCTCAGGTGGAAAGTAATGCCCATGGCCCTTAGGCTGTAGCACGGGACAGCAGGCAGTATGGCAGGTATCAGCAGCAGGCTGCCCAGTGGCCTTATCAGTGGCAGTAAAAATAAAGTGTACAATGGGCAGTGCCTTTATAGTGTGTGTGTGTCTGTGTGTAGTGTGTGTGTTTGTGTCTGTGTGGACTACTACCCCTTCATATTGCCCAGGAAATATGCAAATTAGAGCATAATTAAGACTACAGTAACATGCGAGATTTCCTGCATGCTGTAGGCACACTTCTACATGTTGCAGTTACATAAGCATGTAAAGCACAGCACAAGTTAATTCTTCTGCCCAATGCACTTAGTTATTAAAGCCGTGGACATCGCAGTATGTGCTGCTCTTTGCCCACAGGGAATTCACAACAAGCCACCATGTGGCCTCCTCTATCTCTCTGCCACCTTTCTCCTCTTCCTCTCACTAACAACCTCTTACCATACACCACTCTGCTACCAACCACTATCACCTAGTCTCCTTTACTCATTTAATGCTCACACTATCCCTCACCTACAATCGATCTCACCTTCTCTCTTTCCCATTGCACCTCTTCAAAAACCTACATATATATATATATATATATATATATATATATATATATATATATATATATATATATCTTCACACATTCATTGACATACTTCTCTTGGATGGGGCAGGCGGTACTGCGCAGCTTTGGGTGTGTCCAAATTGATTGGCACATTTGAGTGACAGTGAGCGCTGAAATTTTGGCACATACATATTTGTCATAACTTGTTAGGCTCGTTGGCTGTCTAGTTATGTCATTTTTCTGTATGCCTGTGAGACAATACTCTCAAACGCGCGTGTGTGTTAGGGCAGCACTGCACAGACAAACAAGCACAGTCCGCACTGTAATAAAAGATGTACAAACACAAGAGGGTGCTAAATTATAGCAACACAAATAACGTGGTTAATAACTTTAAACTGACATGTAAACAGCAAAACTCATACTCTCAACTCTTTCCTCTAAAGGCTAATAGTATCCACTTACAAAGCTGGTAAGAATATTTGCATTACTACGTACTTGTCATGGACATAAAATAAGAAAAAAAAAACATATCATTGTAATGTCTGGAGTTATGTGTGATTCTAGCACACACTGTTTCGTAATACATATGAGGTAATCAAAATGTGAAGCACTGAATAATTTGTAAGTGACGTGATCTTTACAGGTTATTGCACCACATGCTCTATCTACATTTTGAGAGGTATCCTGCGTAGTGATATGTGGTATGCCTAACAGGTCAACGTTAGTTTTTTAATACGCGTGTTTGTTGTATTTATTTATTCCTGAAATGTAATGTGTATAGACAGTTGTCAGGGTTACTAGGAGGCGGGCTTTACGCTTCCTTTAAACTATCTAGCGTCTACTGCGTAGTGATATGTGGTATGCCTAACAGGTCAACGTTAGTTTTTTAATACGCATGTTTGTTGTATTTATTTATTCCTGAAATGTAATGTGTGTAGACAGTTGTCAGGGTTACTAGGAGGCGGGCTTTGCTACTGTGTTTTTCAACACTTAACATGGCATTGTGAGTCTAGGAGGTGTGTCTGGGGCGGGCTTTGCTACTGCGCATCCTGCGAGGTACTTCACTGGGAGATTACCAATGACCCTTTCAGAACCCACTACTCAACTAACATATACATAGCTTCTTCCCACCTACAACAGTAGCCAGCAATAATCTGCTTGTCTAGCACTAAATACGGTTCAGTACAAATATGTTCATACTCCATCATTATCATTCAGTCAGGAAAACCCTTACTGTACACAACCCTATCAAATCGGCATGGCATGATTTACTTTTATACCATGTTGCTAAGGCCTGGGACTCCTTACCTATATCATCAGATCAATACCCTCCCTTCAGTACTTCTAAACCATTCAGAAATAGTTCTTAGCCAAAATCTGTCTTGGTTTTTGTTTCTACCTCAGGATATTGATATCCCTAATTATGAGCAGGTTCCAAATCATACCTTACACCTCCTTACTTGCCCTTTTCACTCACTTCCTAACTTTATTGAGATAAAAACAGACACCTACCCAGTTATACTTTCTTGCTAGTCAGACTACAGTAAACAAATAACATGTATGACCTTGTCCTTACAAATGCTTCACCTGCCTACACCCCACTAATATAATGCAATACAATCTGATATACAACTTATGATTGCAACAACTATCCAGCCAAAAACCAATATAAAAATTACACCCAGATAAGGAAATCTGTGGAAATAACGGTCCACCCATACCACAAGAAAAATCATCAGACTGAAAAATAAGAAAGCAATATTGCTGGTCATTAACTATTTCATAATGCTCAACTATCCCTGATTTTGCCTCATATTATTACCCTTCTCATTATAAAATGTTTAAATCTTCTGGTAAATCACTGAAGACTACAGTCGGTCCATAATGTCAGACATTAGAGTTAGTCTTTAGGAAATCCACGTTGATGAAAATCCATTTTCCTCCTACTTAGGTTCATAGTTTAGTACTAGGCTAACTGCCCTTGTGAGACTAAAACTCTGCACCTTGTGTTTGTAAGGCAATTTTGCCCCTTAACCATTAGGCCAACCTCCCTCCCTAATATGAATTAGGGTAATATTTGAAAGATATACATGAATTTGGACTTGTAAAGACTCTGGTGGCCATTAGTCTAGTATAAACATATGAATCTACTAGTTATGTACAAAACATGGCACGACAATACACTGAATGCATCATTCATACTTATTTCTTCCTAGAACATATACTCGAAATTCAAGATTTGTCATAAATAATGAAAGAGAATCAGAATAATCTGATACATAAAAACATACAACTAACCTGTAGCATCCTACAGTAGGCTTGTAAGCATGTACATAAAAACATATAACTAACCTGTAGCATCCTACTGTAGGCTGTAAGCATGTACAAGAATGTTTCACTGGAGCCATGTCTATCTAACCTGTAGCATCCTACAGTAGGCTTGTAAGCATGTACAAGAATGTCTCACTGGAGCCATATCTATGTGTGAAGTGGACTGTTGCTTCAATTGAGCCAGCAGAAAAACCTACCTAGTATTCGAGCAATAAAACATGGCCATAATCACTTTCACATACAGCACCCCACAACAAAACTAATGGTTATCTTACAGATTAGTACCTCGCAGGCAGGGACGTCGGGAGGCATACGCACTGTACTGATTTCAGTACAACTTATTTAGAAGGGGGGGTAGCTTTTTAAATTTTCACTTGTTTTGTTTTTTGCGCTTTACTGCACGATGACGTCAGCTCATCAGGGCAGCCAGTCGGAATGGAGCTCACCGCGCATGTATTTCCGGCCAGTTCAAATGCTTTTCGAGCGAGAGGATTCAAGCGTTATGTTAGTCGAGGATGTACACGTTATGTTGGTTGAGCGGGAGGATGTACGCATTATGTTGGTCAAGCGAGCGGGAGGATGTACACATTATGTTGGTCTCACTTCAAGGAAGTTATTTAGAAGGTCTTGCAATCGAGGGTTGGTGAGTAATATGAAAGAGAGGTGTGGGTGTGTGTACACGTTATGTTGGTCTCACTTCAAGGGAGTTATTTAGAAGGTCTTGCAATCGAGGGTTGGTGAGTAATATGAAAGAGAGGGGTGTGTGTGTGTGTGTGTGTGTAAATGCCCCAGGTGGGATGTACTGGTGATTACTCATGGTGGTGAGTTAGGGAATACCTCAAGCTTGAACCCTGTACCTTGTATGCAGGTGTTAAAGACCTGAATTCCCTACCCACCACCATTTGTAAATAAAATTGCAGATTTTTGCCTCATATTTGACCTGATCTGATCTATTCCTCATATCTGTGATTTTTAAATATTGCAATTCTTGAAATTTGATGGTGCAGTGGTAGCAACGTAGCATTGATGCCTCACAGCTGTAGGTTCTTGGCTGGGGTGCCTTCTTTGTGGGGGGGGGGCTGTATCTTCTCCCTGTGTTTGTGTGGGTTTTCTTTTGTGTCCTCCCATGTTACAAAGACCTGTCTGCATTATTTTTTCCCGGGCCTCTGCTGAGAATTGTTTTTTTTTTGTTCCAAGTCAGACTGTCCTGATTAACAAATTGACAGGCATTTAAATTTCAGACTTCAGGTTTCTGAATGTTTACTTTCTTACATATTTGATGGTGCAGTGGCAGTATTGTTGCCTCACAGCTATAGGTTTTCTGGTTTGATTCTTGGCTGGGGTGCCTTCTGTGTGGAGTCTGCATCTTATCCCTGTGTTTGTGTGGATTTGCTCTGGTGTCCTGCCATTTTACAAAGACATGTGTCTACAGTATTTCTCTCTGGGCCTCTGCTGAAAATTGTTTTTGTTTCGTCACAAGTAAAATTGACAGGCATTTGAATTTCAGACTTCATATTCTTCAGAAAATACATAGTAAAACAACTTTTTATTCTAGCAATACATATATAGTAACATGTACATCCTGACACACTGAATGCTACAGTATTACAATGTTGATGAGGTGAAACCCTCCCCCTCCAATGAACAAAGATCTGACACCCACATAAAAAATGCACACTCTGACAGACTGAATATTACAGTATTACAATGCTGATCACACTAAGCTTATCTACACACTCCTCTGCTGTGGAAACTGTGTTACCCACATCCACAATATACAGCGCAATGGATGTCTGGAAGCTACCATGTGTGCCTAGGTTCACCATGAATCCCTCAGTGGTGAAAGTGGTTGTTCCACTGCAAGCCCTCCACTGGTGACTCCATGGTCCCTAGCTAGCTCTCCTGCTCTTCATCGTGCAATGTTGATCATGTCCATTGCACAAGGTCTAATATGCTTATATGTCCTGCCCTGATGACCCATGGCATTCACATCATGGACAAGGTCAGCCCAAAGTGCAGCCTGCTGTTGCTTGTTTTGCCTCCCCTGGACAGTAGGATGTCATGATGTTGCTGGAGGTCTTCCAGTATAATTTCATTTTTTGCATAAGTGAAAGGTGCACGTCATCTCAGGTACATGATTCCTGAAAGACAACAAAATGGGAACAAATGTCAGGATCACATACATGGAAGTGCACTATGTAGAGATACAGTATGGGCAAAATAGTTGGCAGTATCCACTGCTTGCTCATACATGCCATACTCCAAAGTGTGCAGACATACTAAGTGTGTGGATACAACTGCAATAGTAGCAATAGTCAGTTATTCCCATGTGTGCCATAACAGACACTACTATATGATCATACACCAAACATTGGAGTCTACTGTAATGTGCCTCTATGGGCAACCCCCCCCCCACGATAATATTTCAAAGGAACAGTGCCAAATAAATAGCAATGTGCTATTACAACCACTACAAAGGGACAGCCCCACAAGACCAGTGTGCCATAATGATAAAAAACAATGTACTCTTGATGTATTATACATCCTCTATAGGTGCAAGAAATCAGAAGATCAATGACATGGCATTATCACAGTTCTAAGAAAGGCTTAATGCTGTAATCCCTATTCCCCACAAGTATATTCACACATCTGCATCCTCTTGTAAACAGAAAGGTTACATACCTGATGGAGTGCAGTACTCCTCTGTTGATATGTGTTGATAGTTAGGTTTTCATAAATGTGTGTTCTGTGTGAGGAAAGTCTCATACAGAATGTCTCCCCATAGCCAGCTGCTTGCCTTTTTAACATTTATTTTATTTTTACATTTGTTAACCGGGCTAGTCTAGCTGGATACATGTCCATTTTCAGTAGAGGCCCGAGGAGAAAAGCTCCAATCAAAACAATCAAACAGACAAAAAATTTATACATGTTAGAAAATAGACACACAAGTAGTGATACAAAGTATTGCTTAATGTACATGCTGTAATTTAAGCATGGAATTAGTTTCCTTTGGGGTGTACATAGACAAGATAAGGGTGACTAATTTCAATTGTGATTTGAGGTGAGAGGTTGTAGAGTTCTAAATAGAAGAACGTGCTAGGAGGAAGTAAGGCTAGTAGGGTATGAGCTATGAAGTTAGTCCGGTGGGCGACAAGGACATATCCATTGGGATATGAGATATTCTTTTAGGTTGTTTTTGAATTGGGTGTGTGAAGTTGAGAGTCTTAGGTAGTTTGGCAATGAGTTCCATGGTTTCCCAATGGAGTTAGCGTAGAGGGCATCCCCACCTGAGTTCTTAGCTTTAGTGGTAAGGATAAGAGAACTGTTGGCTGATCTAAGACTATTTAGATTAGAGTAAGGGGCCAGAATGCTGGATAGTGATGGAGTTTTATCAGGGTGGTTGACTATTTTGTAGGCCTCGGTGAGTTGATTAAGTTTGAGGAGATTAGATAGTTCAAGCCAGCCAAGGGTTCTCAAGTTAAGACAATGGTGGGTTCGATAAGGAGAACCTGTTACAAATCTAGCAATATGGTTGTAAGCACGAGAGCATGTTAAGTTCACGTTTATGGAGGAAAGAGAAGACTGGGGATGCGTAGAGGAGGGGAGAGAGAAGATGGGTGCGGGCTATGGTTAATTTGGTAGAGGGGGTTAAGAAGTTTTTGATTCTGTACATAGATCCTAATTTTTTATTAACGGACTTAATGGTTTGAGTAATGTGCAGGTCAAATTTGAGCTTGTGATCAATGGTTACTCCAAGTAATTTGGTATTGGTGACAGGGGTTATATACGTCCCATTGTTAGATTTAACATGGAAGGTTATTTTGTTAGTGTTTGGAGATTCTTTTTCGTGTGAAGAGGAAGCATTGGGAAAGAATAACAGTAGCTTCGTTTTAGATGGATTGAGTAGGAGTTTCAAGTCATTGAACCATTTTTCAATTTGAGACAAACATTGTTGAGTAATAGTTTGGAGATTCAAGATGGAGACGTCAGAGCAGATTAGGGTGGAATCGTCGGCATATTGTATGCAGGTGGATTTAGGGATGACTGATTTGAGGTTGTTTATGTAGATGGAAAACAGAAGTGGACCAAGTATTGAGCCCTGTGGTACACCTATGGAAATTGGGAGTAGTCTTGATTTACTGTTATGCCACAGGACGGCTTGTTGCCTACCCGAGAGATAGGTCTTGAACCAGCTTAGTGCTGGTGTTTCTAGATGCAAGGCTTCAAGGGTGTTAAGAAGGAGCTGATGATTGACCATATCAAAAGCTTTTGATAGGTCCAAAAAGAGGGCAGAAGATATAAGTTTGTTGTTGCGGTTGTTATTGATGGAGTCAACAAAGGAAAGGAGGGCGGTCGTTGTACTGTGGTGTGGACGAAAGCCATGTTGGGAGTTGGACAGGAGATGATTAACAGTTAGGTAGTGAAGTAGTTGCTTGTGGATGCATCTCTCCATGATTTTCGCTATTGGGGATAAGATAGCTATCGGTCTATAATTTGAGATTTCCATGGAGGAACCTCCTTTGTGAAGTGGAATGATATATGAAATCTTCCAGATAGTAGGGATATATGTCTCAGCTATAGTTTTATTGATAAGGATGGATATTGGGTAGTCTATTACATCAGATGCAATTTGCAAGAATTCAGCAGGGAGGTGGTCAGCTGCTAGGGTGGTTGGCCTAAGTTTTTTTAGTAGGGTACGTATATACGAAGAAGATACTGGCTTTAGCTTGAACGGGGTTGGGGTGAGAGCGTGCTGTAAAACAGCAGATTGTGAAGTGGAAGTTAGTTGACTGGCTAGATTTAGGACAGTCTCAGTGAAGAAGGAGTTGAAGGAATTGGCTACTTCTTCCTGTCCTTTCTCTACAAGATTGTCGGGGGTTGGGGTGGAGGTTTTCCCTGGGTGCTGAAGGTTGTTAAAGCCTGCCCAGAATTTTTTTGGGTTGTTCTGGTGTTTGTGCTGGAGGTGATAGAAGTATTGTTTTTTGTCCTGGGTAACAGCTACTTTGGTGGTGTTTCTTAGTTGTTGAAATTTAATACGGTCTTGGGAGGTTTTTGTGGCCCTCCACTTGTCCCAGGCATGGTTACGTAGTTTAATTTTGTTTTTGGTTTCCTTTGTTAGCCAAGGTGCTATACGAGGTTTGGATCTAATTTGTCTCTGTGGGGCATGTGCATCAAGTATCTTGAGAAATGTATCATTGAAGTGTGAGACACTCTCATTAATTGGAAGGGTTTTTAGTATGGACCAGTTGCAGGATTTCAGGTCTGCAAGAAATTGTTGTGGGACAAATTTCTTTTTGTTTCTGATTAATCTATAAAGGGGGGGTTGATAGTTGGGCATTTATGTTTGTCGATATAAGTAATTAGGTGGTCACTGAGGTCACTGGGAAGGGTACCTGTCGTATAGTTATTTGAGTCTTTATTAGTAAGGATCCAGTCAATGATGCTTTTTTTTTTGATGAGAGTTGCCTATTCTAGTTGGGGATAGGATGTTTTGGGAAAAACCATGTAGATTGATAGGTTTTGGAGTTGAGTGGGTGGAACAGAGAGACCAGTCTATATTGACGTCTCCAAGTACCATGGTTTCTTGTGGGTAGCTGGTGGATAGCCAGCTTAAGGTTTGCTCCAGGTTTTCTAGGTTGTCTCCTGGTGGGATATAAGTTACGACAAGGTTGATGCGTTTTTTAGCGTTTAAGCAGATCTGTAGGGCTATAATTTCTAGGTTAGAGATTGTAGGAGGTTGAATTGGGTTCTTAAGGATATTCAGGGTGTTTTTATACATAACAGCTATACCTCCTCCTTTTTTTTTTGTACGATCAGCCCTAAAAATGTTATACCCAGGTGGAAGGATCTCTTCATTCTTAGTGGATGGCTTTAGCCATGTTTCGGTTAGACACATAATTTCAGGGGAATGAGTTGCTATAATGGCATGTAGGTTATGAACTTTGTTGTTAATGCTTCTTAGGTTCAGATGAAATATTAGTAGCGAGTCAGAAGAATTTCGGGTAAAATTATTAGAGTGAGAGTCAAGCGTGGTGGTGGGACCAGGGTTAGGATGAATATCACCGCCAATGTTCATACGATTTTTTATGTAGACTAGTAATCTCTGTAGTTTAAATAGAATTTTGAGGTTGGCTTTGTTATGTGGAGATTTGGGGTAATGGAGTGTAATGTTGACTAATTTGGGGGATTCAAATTTGTCCTGGTCTAGAGAAGGTAGTATAGAGAAGGCTTGATCATTACCTTGGGAGTTAGTGTTACGCTTAGGGAAAGGGATACCTAAGAGAGTCTGATTTTCATATGCTGATAGGAAATAAGTAGTGATGAGAAGTAAGGTTATTAGGGGAATTGTATTGAGAGCATATTTGGCCATGTTGGGGATTGAGAAAGGGTAGTGGGAGAGGGATAGGACTTAGATTGGATTGTTTCAATGGGTATGGGCGGAGAGGTGGGAGGAGTCGTGAGTGGTGACAGGGGAGCTTTGTATTTGCTAAGAAGGAGAGTGGGAGGGACTTTTTGTTCCTATAAGAGTAGAGGTACTGGAGGCGGGTGGGATAAGGGGGCAGGGAGGGGAGCGGAGCGGGGCATACACCACTAGGAGAATCCCAGGGTCATAGAGGACACCGCAAAGCTGGGTGAAACTCAGTTCAAATACAGCACTATTTATGGTAAGGTAGGAACCAGATAAATAGCCACCTTTATTTTAGTGCTCTTGAATTTTGTACACTTTAGCGCCTAGTACGCTTGAGTTTGAGGCACTTATGCAGCTAGTACGCTTGTCCTTTTTATGTTTAACAGTGAGGAAATAGTAGCGTTTACCCTGTTCTTTTAACTTTTATCAGAGTTTGCTTTCCTCAATATAGGGTTCTGCTTATGGAAAACGTTGCAGTTGTAGGTTGTCGTAGAGCGGGTTTTATGGGTCTTGCGGGAGGGGGGTTGCCTGTAACACAAGGGAGAAAGACAGGAAGAGTAAACCAACTTTGCTCTGATTTCCAATGCTCAGCAAGTAAAACATTCAAGGTAATCAATAATATCATATAATTGCAGCAAGTAAAACATTCAAGGTAATCAATCAAAACATTCAAGGTAATCAATAATATCATACAATTGCAGGCCTAGTCGCTAAATGATATAGATCTAAAGGACGCCATGCTTCTGGTGGTGGCCATGCTTCTCATCAGCAGGTGATTGCCTCTTAACTAGTCTGTGGTTCTGAAATGCAAATTGCAACCAACGCTGCTGATTTGTACTATCATTGACCAACGACCTGCAACCACTGTACAATATATAAGGGCTTCATGTAGATTAGGGGCCCTTTCTGATATGTTTTGCTGGACATTACTGGGGTGAGGAGACTACATTGTCACAGAGGGTAGGTCTGTAGCAGTAACTTTTACAGAGAGATGTGTGTGCTACAGGCTGCAGCTGTTGCTGCAGGTAATTGACATAGGCAGACAGTGTGAACACTTTGGAGGATGACAAGCTGTAGGAGTAACTGTAGGAGCTCTGTCAGCCTTGTTGTAGAGTAAGAGCCAGAGTGACGGTACCCTATCCACTCCAGTTAAGACATGTCTTTAAGGTACATATGTTAGGCAATGGTATCACTAACAGAGTACTAGCAACATGTTTGGTGTATCCTTGAGCAAGATGGGGTATAAATATAAGAATATGTCCACCATTTAGCAACTGTCAGGCTATGTGTTACAGTCTGCTAGCAATTTGCAGCATGTATGGCAGCAGTCCTTTTTAGAAGCAAGGACTTCAAATGTGTATGTTAGTTGTGCAGTTGTGCTAATCTGCACTGTGACTTTGAAAGGATTGTGTGGGGCACTCTGATATTAGTGTCCCTCACTTGGAGAACCTCAGTTGAAATTCTCTGTGAATGCATATCAATGCATGACATGATACTTTATGCAGATATGGTTTTGACACAGAACTATGTGAAGTGTGTTCGTATCTGCAGGCCTGTGAATTCCATCAGTGAAAAGCAGACATTTATATGAAATGAAATTTGGGTGGATAAAGAGTGCATGACTCAGTCATTAATTGCTGGCTTCACAATAATGTAATTTAACTACTACACACCATGGATTTTAACCCAGGATTATGTGTTACAAAATATACTATTTGCAATGCATGTAACAGTCTGAGCTACTGAATCTAGCAGGTGTGTTTGCAAGATACAAGTGCACACATACAGGCTGTGGAAAATGCTTCTTACATCCATCAGTATGTGCGTAGCTTTATATGGATGTATTTCTGTACCAGGGTCCCAGTTGAACATGTATTTTGCCATTAATGCCTTAGCAGGTATATTTCTACATGTTGCTGATAAAAGGCCACATATACATGCTATCACAGGCCTCATCCATTATTATGTGTTTGGCTTTCTAGTGGTGTAGTCTTGCACCAGAGTCAAGGTACAATCCCATTTTTTCCATTACGTTTTAATCAAGTATTTGTGACGCAGGGCAATGCACAGCTCGGCTGAAACATGCTTAATGACTGTAACCAGCAATTACTATATTTTGTTTAAAACACCTGTTTTAATTAACAGCTGTGTGGTGTGGCAGGTTAATGCAGTTATCTGCAGGTGTGATGGTCATGGGTTAAAAATAGGGGATAGGTGTTCATTTTGTACATGTTTATTATAATTTGAAAAAACACATATATTCTTTATAGCTCCATTTAGCTGAGCTCAGCGAAGCTGTGTGACAAGGCTCACAGTGCAACACTGTGCTAAAAAATATAAAGAAAAGAAAAAAGATGAGATAGGAAAGTGGTGAAATGTGGTGGAAGCAGGGGGAAAATATAGTGAAAGGCAGGTAGGGATGAGCAGGAAGTGTGTAGGAAAGAACCATAGCTATTCATTTCTTGTACAGTAACAACTGTGCACTTTAAAAGAATTTGTACATGACTTTGGACATTCACCCCTACAGAGAGGGATGAGGACAACATAACTCCTTTATCAAGCCAATTGGACAAAATTACTTGTGTCCAGTGGACACATGAGAAATGGAGAGCTATGTATGGGATGAGATATTTCTGGGGTGACAGGTGCCATTTTTTTTAAGACGAGAGTGGAATGTTGATCAAGGGACATACGTAAGTTGGTTAATTGAGGATGCATTTGCAGACAGACAAGACAGACAAGGCAACAGACAGGGGTGGTGTGTGACACAAGAGGGGGATAAACACCTTGGATGGGGAGGGTGTTGTGGAGTCTCAATACCATGTGCCTCCATAAGGCATGATTCACAGCCCCATCCATAGGACTGTCAGCACTGCTCCCTCACTGCCCTGGGGGTGGCAGTGGTGGATTCTTGGCTCTGGGGTGAGGCTGCCTCATGAGGCTGGCCATCATGCCCTCTATCCAGTGCAGGCGGCAACCAAAACCATGTTACACAATCTTCTGTACCAAAACCAGCAGCTCATCAGGGGTGGCAGCTGCCCCTCCAAAACTGCTCCCAGAGGGAGGCCCATCCCCATCCCATGGGTTGTAACTACCTGATGCTGCAGACAGTACAGGGGCAGCAGAGGGGGCATCACTTGTCTGGATCCCAGATGTGCTGGGACCTGGTGCCATGGCCAGAGAAGGCAAGGTAGGTGGATCAACCAGAACCAGCGTACCTTAACGAGCTGTGGTAAATGAGTTATAGCAATAAGTTAAGGTTAGTAATAACCAAAGCATTGTTGGTATTAACAGAATGGAACATTATATATATTAATCCAAATACATATTAATGTATATTATGTGTAACACAACATTAAGTAATAAGCATTAAATAACATGTCAGTATGTTGGCAGCATGCCAGTAGGAATTAACACATAAGGCCAACAAACAGTTAAACAAAATATCTTAATATTGAAACATAATAAAACATAACAATAATAAATCACATTTTAATAAAATATTGTTAGTTTAACAAAATATGTTAATATTAAATCATGATAATAAATAATAATAATAAATAAATGAAGATGAGGGGTGGAAAGAGAGAGAAAACATTCCATTACTGACATTGGGGATGATATCTCTGAAAACACTGGTAATATATACTTCTACAGCTGTGTAGTGGCAGTTTTGAGTACAGTAACTACAATTCTCCTATAGCTGATGTAGCACGTATGCACCTCTCAAGCTGATAGCATTTGTCAGTATGGGCCAGGATATAACAAATGCAGGTACACGACTACACAGAACAGTTTCACATAATGTGGACTTATATAACTACCATAGTATTCTGTAAACAGATTTGGTAATATATTGAATTTCAGTTAAGCATTTATCTGGTAATCATGTGACAGATAATTTAGGGAGTTTTAATTACATTATGAGAAACTGAGACTCTTGAGAGTCATATCTGTGTACACTAAGTAAACTAGACAGCTGTCATGCCTTAGTTGGCAGGCATGGTAATAGACACCAATAGCAGTGACTGGAGGGGACATCTGCAAATAATGTAACAACTGACTGCAGCAACTTAGTACAGACATGTGAGGAATACATCCCTATCTCAAATATTCAGACAGATTTAGCTAAAAAAACACAATGATGCTTAACACGTTATTGGTATTGCTGATAAATCTCTGTGAAATCTGACATAATATCTGCTCATAACAGGTTCTACCTCAGCCATTTATCTTTTGTTCCTACTTCCTGGAGTGGGAGAAAATGATAGCATTATGTGACTGAAATTGGCCTGGAGGCAACCTTGAACTATTCTTTGAGTTGAGCAATACATGTTACGGGACATTTGTTTTGTATTCTAGAGTTATTACTTGACTGCAGTGACTGTAGAACATACATGCAAAGAATACAGGCATACTGCAAATATTAAGACCGATTTATTTAGGAATCAACAATTATGCTTAACACTTTATTGCTATTGCTGATAATTCTTTGTGAGGTCCACATGCAATATCTGCCCTCACCCATATACCTTTGTGACATGCAGTAGATAGAACAGAGAGCATTATGTGACTGATATTGGCCTGGAGACAGCCTTGGACCATACTATGAGTTGAGCAATACAGTTTACAGGCAATTAGTTTTATATTGTACAGCTATTACAGTGTTACACTTGATTGCAGCAATCTTACCATAGACATGGAATGCATGCAGCTCTACTGCAATCTTTATGACACCACAATCCTGTACACCATTTTGCTTATTATTAATGGTATTATTTATTGCAATACAGCTCTTATTGTATATTTATTTTATTGATTATTGCAGTACAGTTAGAATAATAAATCCATAGTTATCATACTGATGGTACAATCTGGCAAGGTGCCCGGCATGAGACTGCGCATTGGAAGTCCTCTTAGCTGCAGATGTTGGGAGAGAAGCACACCATTATACATACCACTTTTGGATACATTCAGCTTGTATTTTAGTAAAACAGTGGAAAACATACTTGCATATTGTTGGGGTATGCCTATCTTTCGCATCTTGGACCCAGGTGTCCAAGATTTCCCTCTACTTCCCCTCTTTCTCTTGTTCAGGTCATCATAATGGTGGCAACACTGCTCACCAGTGGAGAGGATACCAGTAGCACTGGTAAGATCCCTGGCCAACTGGTCCCAGGCCTCAACCTTACAATCTGAGCCCTATAAACTGTCCTGCATCTGCCTGGGTTCATGATTCTGTATAAGGAGCCTAACAAACACCCTGGATTCCTGAACACCCCATCTCTGCACAGAAAAAGTGTGCACCCTGTCCAACACTGCTGGGCATATCTGCAGATAAGCAGACTCCAAATAATGGTGCAGAATTCCCATCTATTGGACTTAATATTGGCTGTTTTCCCACCCTTACATGTCATTGAGCAACATTTAAAAAAGTGCCACGTGGCTTAGTAGTGCACAAACCAGTTCAGCAGTGTGAAAACTCACAAAACCATGGTTTTAGCACAGCTTAGCACCACACAAACAGTAGCAGCCATTAACATGTTTAAGCAGTGCTCACCATAGCTCAGCACTGCCATATTTTACAAATTTGTTTTTAAAATTAAACACAAAACTAAATTAAATTACAGACATATTATGACTGCTACAGACACAAACCCAAGACTTAGTAAGCATTAGACCATACATCCACCCATTTAGTTACTTGGATATTATGAAAACTAGTATACTTTCACATATGTTACTCTCTGACCCTACTTTATTGGAAATGCTGCATATCGGCAAGTGAAATGCTACACAGGTTACTCGCCTTAAAGACCTTAATCTGGTATCTGACATTAAAATAACCTGCTACAAGGACAGATTTATCTCCCAGAGGTTACTACACCTTTGGAGTCGACTCCCACTTCATGTCAAACAGAAGAAATCATTGGCCCCTTTCAAACACAATCTGGACAACTGAATAGGTACCAGTAAATTCACCCCAAGGTTCTACCTGTATCTTTTGTGGACATGGGCAATTGGTGATGATCATGGAAATAAGAGTATGACTAGGCTAGGCTCATAAGGGCCCTAGAGTGACTAGCCTAGTAACTTCATATGATCCTATGATGCTATAAAAAGAAAGGAGAAAGAAAAAGAAAATAAACTAAATTGTCCTTCAAGGAAAGATGAGAGGTTATTCTCAAATATGAACATGGCATATGAATATTAAATGTAATCTCAGAAAGGAAATACATTTGTATTACTTTTCTTAAAACTTTTTGCTATTTTTTTTCCTTTCATTGTTGGTTGGCTCTTTAAACTTGCTCCAGACCAGTCCATTTCTTTTGTTCTATCCAACATCTTATTTTTCCTGTACAAAGTCCAGTGTTTCATCAAAGTTGTTAAATATTTTGTCACCTTTCTGAAGTAAATATTTAATTCTAGTAAGAAATAAGATTTGAGCTTTGATGTTTCATTTTTTGAGAGATTGTATTAAAGGAATGCAGTTTTTTTCTTTTGGATAATGCAGATGAAGTGTACTCATTATCAAATCGAATGCTCTATCCATATATTTTTATGGGATGATTTCACCATGCTGTTTTAATACTAGGTTCTTCTCCTGAGTGGAGAGGAATTTAACTGTTATGGATCTTGATATACATGAATTACTCACTGAAGAAACATTTGATAGAGATCTATGGGCTCTTGATATCCCATATGAAATAAATTTTGTGGTAAACAATTGTTTAGAAACTGTACTATATTATAACCTTTCTCTCTTTCTGGCACTTCATATATTCTAATATTGCTCATCCTGGATCTTCTTTCTAAATTGTCTATTTTATCCAAGAGCAGAGTATTTTGTTTTAGTAAAAATACAGTTTTACTTTTAGACTCAATCAAGCTGCCTTCCATGTCAGTTACAGCTTGTTCAATAGATGAGATTTGTTCTGAGTGTTTTTTAATTACCTCATTAAGTAGGTCTAGTTGCTTCTTACTATCCTGTTTAATGTTATCTATTTTACTCTCCAACTTGTGCATTTTGAATGAAAGGCCTTGAATTTTTGTAATAATAGATTGTAGTGCTTTCTTTATCATAGTTTACTGAAGATAGGTTTTGGAGTTACTAATGTCTGTATCAGCTTGAAGAAAACTTGTGACATGATTAAAGTTAATAAAAAACTTGAAAACTTATTTTTTTCCTTCTTAGTTTCGATGCAAACCTATGACTCAGCTGCTAAAAGTAGTTATAAGGTAGATTTTTAATATTAATTTTAAATCTTCCTGTCAAAATAACTGAAAAGAGGCAGAGCAAAAATGTAGCCCTGCTAGTTGCTTGGCATCTTAGCCACTCCTCTCTATTCAGTGCCTTTCTGTTTACCTTGTTACTGTTTTTTTCCCCAGTTCTTTAAGTCTGCCCAACCCACACTGAGACATTTTGTAAAAGTTTCTGAAATTCTAACCATAGGACTAGAGCCCCAATTTGAATTTTTTCCCCAGATGCCCACCCTTTTCATTGTGATTTTAAAAGGCTGTGTCGCTGGCTTCTTCCCCTTATGGCAGTCCGACTTCCAAAGTCCTTCCCTTCCTTCTTTCATTGCTATTGTCTGTTGTGTAACCTGTTTATGTACTGTCCCACCTATTGTTTTCCATATATGCATAAAGCTAAGTGCCCACCCAGTTAACCAGTATTGCACATGAATAAACCTACCTTACCACAAATTGTCTCCTGCTCATTTTCCCAGAGTTCCCATCTGCTTGCTGTCCTTACCACACTGTGAGGGGGTCTTGAGTTAATTTGCTCCATCTTTGGCAGGTGAAAGATTTATGTTATTGTTTTGCACTTCACTTAACCATTTAGACTGCTACTGCTTTTTTGTTAATTTTGCTTTCAAAATCATTCTAAATGTCCTTAATACTTGAAATTTTCTTGTCTTGTCAAGTTTAAGTTGTCTTGTTCAAACATTACATTTGCAAGCAATCTTTCTTAGTGTTTTACAACAAGAGTTTAGCAGTGCCCTGTGTAGACAAAAATATACAGAAAGTATTTTTTTCTATAAAACTATCCTAGAACTGAAACCTAATGTCACTAAAACAAAGCCAATGCATGGAGACAAGCTGAGGGCAACTAGATTTCACTACAGTCAAATCTTAGCACGATCTAAAATAGTCTAGTGCCAAACCCCAGAGACCACACAAGCAGATCTCTGTATAAGACAGTCCACAACCTACAGTAGCTCACATATATAGAGTTCTGGACAGCAAGGATATGCAATTTCCAAATGTTTCCATAACCAGCTTGGTAGCTATGGGCATCCTGACACAATGTAACAATTGTCTCATGTTCACAGAGGAGTATTTAATACTTAAAGAAACACAATGTGTGAGAGATACACATAGACAGTTTCATTTTAAGCAAAAATGTTGAATATAAACAAGGTTGCCAATAATACACACACACACACACACACACACACACACACACATATATATATATATATATATATATATATATATATATATATATATATATATATATATCTATACACACACACACAAACACACACACAATAATGTCTGTCTCAGAGGTGTAGTCTAAGCTACATTCTTTCCAAACATACATGGTCCAGTGTCCAACATGGTCCAGCACATACTACAATTCAACCAAAGTGTAGGCTAGTCATCCTCATGGTCAGCAAAAATAAATAAATAAATAAATAAAAATGTTAGTGATGTACTCATGGTGAATTCACATGGAAAAAAAATGAAACTGCAAACTATGAAACTATGCAAACTTTAACATCACAGTAAAAGACAACACTATATACCCAATTGAACACACCAATTTGCTAGGACTGGAAATAGACAATAAACTAAAATTTGACATTCACATATCCATGACCATAAAAAAGTCCACAAAAAAACTAGGGGCGTTATACAGAAACAAGCAACTTCTCACCAAAGCATCAAAGATTTCAATACCAAATTCCCACCTTATCTCCACCCTACTTTATGCCTCTCCATTATATACCAACCTAAGGTAATGTGATGTAAACAAGCTAGAGACCTGCTACAACAAAAATCACCAAATTCGCCACAGGGGCATCCTACCGTACTCACCACTGTCTCTCAGTTGCTGAACTGGGCTGGCTTGAACTCCCTCACCTCCTTCAATGGTATCAACTCTCACTCGCCCACAAACTAGGAAACCATCCACTAAATGTCCCGTCCCTCCAGAATCTACTCCAACTCTATCGCACCACCAGACCACTAAGATCCAGCAACAAAAATCACTTGCAGATCACTAAAGCCAATAACTCTGCTGATGAAGCACTATTCTCTTGCGCCACAGCCAAATTATGGAACTCCCTCCCACCCACAATTACCTCCGTACCATCATGCATCCACTTCAAAACTTTACTAAAAGTGCACCAAAAACACGCTGGTATTGCCCTTGCAACTCCCACTCTAATATCACCCACCTCATCCAACCTCTACCTTTCTTTCTACCCACTAGTAACTACCTTGATTATTGCAAGCTCAGATGCTCATAAGCCTAGTACTTATTATACACCAGGAACGTGTTATTTTAACATTTGTTAATGTCTGTTATGTACTTCGCAGATAAAGATTCTAGTTGTCTACTGATGTACAGCATGAACTGGAACCCGTGTAACTGCCTCTAAGTAACTGTCAGCTACAGTAAGTTTATCTTTGCCACATGACAATTGCAGCCCCCTCTTCAAATATCAGAGAGCCTTCTCTCCACTGAAAGTAAAACACAACGAAAAGTAGTAGCAATACCAGGCAAATGTAAACTCCTTAAAAAATATAAAGATCTGTTTTATTCAAAGAGGACAACTGGTAACAGCTGTCTATACAAGTTGTCAATACAAGCAATTTCACTTTTTCTGCCGTTTGCATTTACACAGTATTAGACTTCCAGAGTGAAGGGGAATTTCTCAAATCACAAAGGGGATAACGGGCATAGATACCATATTGTAGCTGTAAAACTCTTGTTATGCAGTGTTACAAATATTCAGCAGAACACTTCCCAACATTTCTTAACTTAGTTTCTTTTTTTGCAGTGTTAACAATTACTGTACGTTGTGTGTAATTGTGTGATGATGCTACTTTAACGTGTTTATTTATTGCCAGTAGTTTCAATAATATGATATAAAAGCTGTTATTCATTTGGTTGCCTGTGGTACAACAAGGGTCTGGCTTTGACAGTTATTTATTGAGTACTTATGTATCTGTTTACCTAAAAATTAGCATAGTTTTCATCAGTGGAAGTTCATTTATTAGTTGTTAGGAAAAGCCCCACTCCCTAACGTGTGAAAGTGCAGATTAATTTCCTAGTTCTATTGGTCTTCTGGTTTCATGCTTTTGAGTCCCATATGGCGGTTTTGTGCAAAAGTGAGCAGATTTGTATGTGTAAAAAATGCGACAGAAACCATCGGAGCAGACGTTGCAAACTGTAGTTTGTAATGGCAAACATGCTTTTACTCAGCATAATTTTACACACAATCCTCAAGCAGCACTAATAGTACTGTACGAACTACTGTCCGTCACCTGATAGGAAGACTTGCAGGTTCGAGTAAACCTAGTTGAAATGGGGACGATGTTTGATTAATAAGTAGTTATTAACTGTTCGTGCCGGTGAAACTTTGTGTTTTAGAACGATCGTTGATTCCGGTTACCATAGCAACAATACACAATGAACGATCGTCCTAAAAAACAAGTTTTAGCGGCAGGAGCAGTTAATAATCACTTATTAATAAAACATCTGACTCAGGTATTGGTGAAAAGAATGTGGTTTAATTATGTAAGGATCGTGAATGGAAGGCAAGGATCAGATAGGAGGTGCAGAGTTGCTTCTGACGACCAACAGCTGCTGTGAGGCGCCTGTGAAGTCCAGAAAAACTCGGAACTGGTGATGACTGACATGGGGATGCTTAGCAGGCTCACAGTGCGATGTAGATGGGGAAAAAATTAAAATACGGACTTACACCAAGAAACTTTGACAAAAAAAAAATTAAATTTAAGTATTTTTGTAATATTACTGCAACAAACTTAGTCCGGTGATTGTTCGACACATGAATGCACTTATTGAACGGAGTTATGAACACAAATGCGTGTGAGTATTGGACGGACTAGTAGGTAAAAGGACCAGAATAAAAAGGCAAAACAGATGCAATTGTATGAAAAAAAAACAATTCAATGTAATAAGATGAGCGGGACAAACCGAGCAAGCAGAGAAACGGCTCAATATATGGGCACTTGTACTATCGTAGAAAATAATAAAAAACAAATTCACACATAACCAACAGAGCAAATATGAACAAATCCACCGGCGAAAATTGATTTAACTATGCTATGAAGATTAGAAGTAAGATGGCACAACGAGGTAAATGCAGGAAAGCCGTAAGTCTAACAGCAGCGACGTAGGAACACAAAGTTTACACACAGTTGTGATTAGGATCCAAACACCATTGGAAGCAAAGATATACAGGATGTCTCGAGGCTATCTGATACTGTGGGTGGGATTAGGAGTGACGTGATCAAGTGGGTGTTCCTTTGTTTTGATTTAGAGTGGACCCGAATTTTAAACTCTGGGATTGTCCCTTTAAACCATAATAGCCCTCTCTAATACAGATCCAGACAACATGGATGTGCATTTTCCTAATGTTTATATAACCAGCTTGGTAGATGTTGGCATCCTGAGGCAATGTAGCAATTGTCTCATGATTTCAGACAACTATTTAATGCATAAAGAAACTGTAGATTAGAATGCAAGTGAAGTGTTCTGTATCTTTAAGAAGCATATTAAGCCTGTATGTGCATGTATAAATTGCAGACATGTGCAATCCCTAGTGTCATTTTGAAAGAACAGCTAGAGTGAAAGCATGCATGACCGCAATTGTTAGTTTGTATATAAATTACTTAAGTTAAAGTCAGTAAACTTCTATAGTGATGGGTTTGTATAAAATAAAGCTGCTTGATCAGTACCCATGAATGCTCTTCTATTGTGTCCAAAGTAGGAGAGCGACATGGCATCAGAACCGGGATCAAAGAGAATAAGATCCAGAGCCATGAGTTACAGAGACAACAGTGAGGGTAAAACTAAGAGAAACAAGCACAAAAAGAGCCAGAAAAGAATAAAAGGTAATGAGAAATAACACAAACTGTTTATTTGATAGAAGAGACAAAATGGGCATTACATCAGCACAAATGGCATTACTGAGCAAGCAGAAGGCACTAAAAGTTTGTTGGCTAAATAAAAAATGTCTAAAATAAAGGTATTTGATGAAACTATTAACAGTAAAGCAAAACAAGCATGTTTAAAGTAAAAAGCATGTATAAAACAAAACTGGGCATGTTTACAATAAAACGAGCACAAGAAAAGTACATTGGACATGAAAGAGGCTTAAACAAGCAAAACTAATATAATAAGGGCAAAAAGGGCACATTAAGCAAAAATAAGACAAGGCGACTGCAAGTGTTTTGGCAAAGTTCTATGTTTTGGCATAACTACGACTTCATATTGTATCAAAGGCATAACTAAAGCAATTCAAAGTGCACAAAGTGCGTAAAAGTGTTTACAGTGTGTGCTTATTACTGTGCATGTATTTAAGAGATTATTGTGTGCAAAGTGCAACTATTTCATGAAATACAGTCTAAATATAACCATTTCAAAAAGTTTCTTGTGCTGGGTGTGTCTATTCACAAAGTGCCAACATTATAGAGTGTTTCTTGCACTGATTGAATTTTGGGAAAGAAAGGTGCAATTTATTTGTATTGTGCTGTTACTTGATATGTTTCTTACACTGATAAAGGGTGATTTTATTACAAGAGTATTACAGTGCCCGCGAGTTTATTTCATATGCAAAGTTATTTGAGATGTTTTTTAAAATGATGATAAATGACTTTAGCACTGCCAAACGATATTACAAGAGTGTTAAAGTGCCTGCGAATATTTTGCAAAGCCCAATTATTCGACGGTACTATGAGTTTTTTCACTAGCATTTTTTTGAAAAAGCCCAAAAGGTATAAATTCAGAAGCACAAAGGCATTGGACAAAGTTACAAATACAGGCATAAGTTTTTAGCATATGTGCATGAGTATATGTTTTGTGCTTATTTGCAAAACGCTTCACTGGTATGTGTTAATATGGCAGACAGATTTTGAAAGCCCCTACCACTTGTATTAGATCAGAATATTGCAGAAAATTGGAGAATGTTTGAGCAAGAGTACAATAATTTTATACAAGCAGCTTATGCAGATAGAGATGCATGCACCAGGACATTCATTTTACTAAACCTAGCTGGGACAGAGGCCATACTAAGGCATACTTGTGCATGCACCTGCAATATATGAAGGAGAAATTAAAAACCATCATATTGTTGTACAGGCTGAATCAAGAGAAGACCCAAGTGCAAGTTCAGAGAAATGTGTAACCCACAGACAAATTTTACATTAGAGAGGCATTTGTTTTCACAAGAGATCAGAATCCAGGGGAAACATTTGCAGCTTATATAAGTAACCTGAGAAACAAAGTTAAAACATTTCACTTTGGTGACTTAAAAGATGAGCTGATAAAGGACAGGCTCTGGTGTGGTATTAACAGTGCTGCTATGAGAAATATTTTATTTCGTGACAGTGATTTAATTTTGAGCAAAGCCGTAGAGATTTGACAAATCCATGAGGTGACAGAAAGACACACAAGTATGCTTGCGAGTGACAAGATCATGGTTTCAGTTGACTCCAGAATAAATGTAGATAGTATGCAACACATGGCATACAAAAGGAGGCCCAAGCACATGGCAGCTACGAGATTTCCAGGGAAAACATGTAACTTTTCAGGAAGTTCTAACAAAGGAGCATGCTTCAGCTCAATGCAGTACAAGCATGAATCAGCAGAACCCAAGTCTAGCTTTATTGTTAACTGTTGAAATTGTGGTGCAAATCATGAGTCTAAAAGAAAGAAGTGCTTAGCATTTGGTCAGCAATGCTGCAAGTGTAAAAAATGGAACCACTTCCAAAAATTTTGTAAATCAAGTAAGCCTCACACAGTTGTAAAGAAAGGTCATGCAAGTTGATCAAGTACAGCCAGAGCAGACAGCTTTCTATGTAGATGGTGTATCAGTGCTTGCTGAAAGAGTTGATGCAGTAAATTTTTTAAGAAGTGTTTTGTACTGCCTGGATTAATGGAAAATCCACAGAGCTTAAAGTAGACACTGGTTAAAAGTGTAATGTTATTTCACTAGACACATTTGCTAAAGTGAGAACTAAAAAATAACTCAATGTAGCCAGTAGTGCGAGACTTGTTGCTTATGGAGGTGAAGAAATTTAAACCGAAGATTCAGTGATGCTTTCATGTTATTTGGCCGGGAACTGTTACAACTTGTTATTCTATGTAGTCTGAAGACCAGTACAAAATTTATTGGGTCTCAAAGATAGTTTAAGAATGAATCTGCTTTCTTTTGCTAAAGAAGTCCATCATGTAAGTGCATTTCTGAGTTCTAATTTTTCTGAAACCATTTTCTCAGAGTATGCTGATGTTTTTGTTGATAAGTTAGGCAAACTTCCTGTTGTGTATTCCATGAAGTTAGACCTTGAGGTCACCCCATAGTCAGACCAGCAAGGAGAGTTCTGATAACTATGGAGGATACAGTTAAGACTCAGTTGAATAGAATGGTGCAGCAAGGTGTGATTTGTCCAGTAACAGAACCAACTGAATGGGTGTCGTCCATGGTAGCAGCTCACAAAAAAAGCTCAGATGAAATCAGAATATGTATTAACCCAAGAGATCTGAATAAAGCATTAAAGAAACCATAACATCCAATGTGCACAATCAAAGAGGTCGCAGCCTTAATGCCGAATGCCACTGTTTTCTCTCTCTTGGATGCAACAAGTTCATTTTGGCAAGTGATGCTTGATCACAAATCTTCATTTCTAACTACTTTTGGTACTCCATTTGGCATATGCAGATTCCTAAGGATGCCATTTGGAATAAATTCTGCAAGTGAAGTCTTTCAGCAAGCAATGGAGCAACTTTTTTGGGTTATCCTTGTGCCATAATTTATTTCTGTATTTATTTATTTATATTTATTTACATTTGTTTACTGGGAAATTCCAACTGGATACAGGTCCTTTTTCAGTGGAGGCCCAGGGAGAAAAGCTCCACAGAACAATAAATGAGAAGCAGAGTACATGAAGAACAATTGAATATACATACAATAGCAAATAATACATAATGCAGCAAACATTAGCTATACATACAATATGAAACATAGTAATCAACAGATATACAATATCTAGCTAGAGGCTAGGAATAAAGGTAGGATGTATATACAGATAGTACTAAGCTCAAACAGATACTGTTCTAAAGTCATAAACCTAAATCTTATGTACAAATATTGCACTAAACTCAAGAAGATATAAAGCAGAAGCTCCACATGAAGATGAAATAAGCTAGAAGGGCTAATAGGGATGGAAGGGGAAGATAGAGGAGTAAGAGAGGAGACTGAGTGAGTCATATACGTGGTAGTGAGAGGAAGCTAGGTGTAAGTCAGTTGGATTATATTTGGAGTTGAGATGAAGTGAGGTACTTAACCGTGTTATAACAGGTATGAGAGATTGAGTGAGGGGGGAAGGGGAGGGTAAAGGGTGAGCCAGACCCTGCAGTGGAAGGAATACAATGATCAGACAGTGTGAGGCACTGTGGCTAGGAGAGGGGAGAGGAAGGGGAGGTAATATAGTAGATGATTTATTGGTTGAAGACATTGGTGATGCAGAGGATGACAGAAACCTCAGGAAAGGTCTAGACAGAGCACATGAAGTAAACTTGAAGCTCAGTCCTCTGAAGTGAAAATTCAGACTTCCAGAAGTTACATATGTAGGTCATTTGTTCATGAGTACAGGCTTGAGACCAGACCCAACCAAGCAAGCAGCTATTTTTGTGATGTCAGCACCAGGTAATGTACAAGCTCTACAATGTTTTCTAGCCATGGTCAACTATTTAGGCAAATTTATACCAGACTTCAGTGAGTTGACAGCACCTTTAAGAGAGCTAATGTGCAAAAATGCTGCATGGTCATGTTTGGAAAAGCACCAGAAAGCATTTGAAGACCTTAAGCAGAAAATTGCCACCACATCTACTTTAAGATACTATGATGTGAACAAACCAGTTACTCTTTCCTATGATGCTCAAATTTTGATCTTGGCACAGTTATACTTCAAGAGGGCAGACCAGTAACCTAGGCATCTAGAACACTAACCCAAACTGAGATGCAGTATGCTCAGATTGAGAAGGAGCTTTTGGCAACAGTATTTGCATGTTCTAAGTTTCATGATTATATTTATGGTCAAGCTATTCCGATTGAAACTGACCACCAAGAAGCCTAAGCATTCCGGTCCAGCAAGATTACAAAAAATGATGCTCAAATTGCAAAACTGCAATTTCAAAATGGTCTACACAAAAGGCAAATTGCTCTATCTGGCTGATACTTTATCCAGATTGCCCAGAAATATGACAAAACAACTTGATGCAGAGAAGTTTGACTTTGATGTGATGTTAGTGCATATTTTTTCTACCACTAGACTTGATGAGTTGAGAGATCACACAGACTGATCCAATTTTGCAGAAGGTCAATCATTGCATCAATGTTGGATGGCCATCAAAGCATTCTAGTGTACCACTTGAAGTGCAAACCTATTTTCCTTACAGAGATGAACAGTTGATTGAAGATGGCATTATTTTCACAGGTCCTAAAATTATTGTTTCTGCTTCCTTACAACAAGAATATATCCAGATTTTACATCGTGGTCACCCAGGATCTGCATCTACTAAGAGAAGAACAAGATAATTAGTATTTTGGCCTTCATTACCAAAAACATTGATAAAGTACTTTCTTCTTGCTCAGTATGTAATACTACTAGACTGCATTTGCAAAGAGAACCACTTCGGATAAGTCCAGTTCTTGAACTACCTTGGTCAACAGTTGCAGCTGATATATTTGAGAGGAACAATCAACACTACTTGGTTTTGGTAGACTCTTACTCAAATTGGTTTGAGATTGATCTATTACCTAACCTAACATCCACTGCTGTCATTACATAGTTGAAATGTTATTTCTTAGTTCATGGTAGTCCACATAAAGTTCTTTCTGACAATGGTACTCAATTTACTAGCCAGTTGTTTCAGAAATTTGCAAAAGAATGGGACTTTGTACATGTCACTAGTAGTTCTGAATATTCTCAGTCAAATGGTCTAGCTTAATGTGCAGTATAGAATGCAAAGCAGTTAATTGAAAGGTCAAAGCCTGACAATAGCAATGTGTTCTTGAGTTTGCTTAATCTCAGAAACATACCCCGTGACGATATTCTTGGCTCACCTGTTCAAAGACTACTTTCGAGGCAAACTAGAACTATGCTACCCATTTCTTCCAATTTATTGAAGCCTAAACCTAAGGACAATAAAACCATCAAGGCTGAATTGGTTAAGAAGTGTAATATCCAGAACTCTAGTTATGAAAGATCGAGCAGATTACTTCATCCGTCGAAGAAAGACGAGAGGGTACAAATCCAGACAATGAAAGGTTTTGATCAAATTGTACAGATTAAAGGCATCTGTGCAAAGCCAAGATCCTACCTGGTCAACTCTGGGGGTGTGCAATATAGGAGGAACCGTAGACATCTTCTTCCTGTACTGGAATCATCATCACCATCACAACATGTTTCTGTGATGCAGACTTCAAATCTAAGAGTGAATCAGACACTGTTTCCATACCAGAATGCGTTCAAAATTCTTATTCCATTCCAGAAAATGTTTCAGACATTCCACAGGTCAAACATTTTGTAGAGACACTTCCAGTCGCTAAATGTAATTCCCAGTTTTATGTCACACGATATGGAGAGTATCTAAGCCTAGCATGAAATACACAGCAAAGTGGACTTGATTATACATATGTGTGCACTTAGTATTGTGTAATTCATGACAAAGAATTACTTTGATTTCTGCATGCTAAATAGACTCACAGTGTTGTATGATCTATTTCTCAAAGAGGGAGGATATTGATCAGAGTGCGTGTGAAGTATGCTGTATCTTTAAGAACAATTCGAGTTCCAGAAAAAGAAGCTGAAACCCGTACAGAGGACTTGATAGTGAATTTATCACAGTATGTATTAAGTTTATCTGAGATATCAGTTTTAAATAAGGGACTTTCATTTATTCCCTCACAATGTGTAGATGTAAGTGATTTAATAATAGACATAAAATGTTTCACTAGAAATGTAGCATTAGGAATGCAGTATGGAAATGATTTATTAGATGTTAACTATGCATTTAATTTTAGAAAATCTTCAGCATTCATACCCAATTTACATCCACTTTTGGATAGTTTTGAAAGAGCATGTATGAATGATTTTTTTTACACTCTTCCAAGAAAGGAAAAATAATTTGAAACCTGAGTTTTTTAATTTAAATACAGATGGAAGATTGGCACTAAATAAGTTACAACATAATGATGCGATAGTCATATGACCTGCTGATAAAGGAGGAGCAATTGTATTATTAGATAGTGAATATTATAGAACTGGTATTAGTACTACGTTATCAAATCAAACAACTTATAGAAGTCTAATGACAACAGAACTTAATAAGATTATTAAAGATGTGCACGCAGATCTCTATGATATGTTAATGTGTGGTGTCATTGATAGTAACTTGTATAAATATTTCCTGATAGAGAAATCTCTTGTCCCTACTTTTAGGGGCCTTCCAAAAATACATAAAACGCTAGATAATCCACCTATTAGACCAATAGTCTCAGGAAAAGGTTGGCTAACAGAGAGTATATCTATCTATCTAGAGAAACAGCTAAGGCCAATAGTAGATTCAACTTCTTCGATTCTAAGAGATACACATCAGTTCTTAG
>NC_056731.1:1677280264-1677310264 GCF_019279795.1 Protopterus annectens | reverse complement strand
GGATTTACTGACAACTGTTGTCACACTCAATACATTTTTGTTTTTTAGTTATACTGTACCAAACGTGATGATTTTACACTTTCTAGCATTTAGTTTGAGCCATTTTAGTACACCAGTAGTTTACTAGGGGGAGAGATAATTATGAAGGGTTGGGCGGTCAAAGGGTGGCTTAATTATAATCCTCTGTTTGTGGTCATCTGCAAACTTTGTTAGCCAGAGGTCGTGGCTCTCTACTTGGAGATCTGAGAAATAAATACCAAAAAAGAGAGAGGCCAGTACCAAACCCTGTGGAATACTGCTGGTCACTTTTCATACTTTCTGATAAGGTAGCTGTAGCTTACACTGTGTGTGTTCTTTCAGCATGTTTGCTATCCATCTTAATACATATGGGTTGATGTTTAAAGCATTTTAGCTTTTATATGATATCAGCATGGGAAATGGTGCTGAAGGCCTTGGCCAGGTCAAGGTATGCCATGTGCAAAAAATGACCCTGTTTTCCATTCCTCCCACCTTGCAATCTATTTGTGTTGTCTTTGTCAGTTTCTCTTCATTTTACTTACTGTCTGCCCCATTCTTACTATCCTTTACCCATTTTCCAACTCACAATGCTACTGCTGTGGTTGATTCCACTACCATTAGGTGGGTCTGTATTATATGGACAAAATTTTATAACTTCGAATACCATATGATCGACACTATATGGTCGAAATTATAAAACTTTGAATAGTTAAAAAAAAAAAAAAAGAAAAACAAGTAACCTAACAGATTAAAGCAGTGGGGCAAGCCCCCCTGCACCCCACCCCCCACACTTTAAATATACCAACTCCAAGATCGCACTACAATACAGTAAAGAGAAGCCCCCCTGCCTACAACCCTTAGTTTAGGGTTTATTCTTTTATTTGATTTTTTTTTAACTATTCAATGTTTTATGATGTCAATCATATGGTATTCGAAGTTATAAAACTTTGTTCATATAATATAGACCCCCATTAGGCACTTTATTTTGTGTGGATTTTTCCACAGCAATTGCATCAGTGTTAGTAAGCTACAGGGTGGTCTGCTACATGGCTACCATTTATGAGCATTACATGTTGCTCTGCTGAATTAAGTAATGCATGTCTTGTGTAAGTAAGTGGACCAAAAGGATGACAATTCTCCCTGATGTATGACAGGAGAGCAGCAAAGCTTGCTTGCAGTGCACTCCACAGCACTATCTCACCTGTAGTTACTCTTAACATGCTTTCCGTACAGCTTATCTAGATATTTGTAGTACAGCTCTAAAGTGAATCTTTACAAATCCCAGCTAACATTCTTTACATTATTGTACCATTATCTTACTAGCAATGGGATAAATCTTTGTATATCCCAGCGAAAGTGTTTTACATGATTGCAACTGGAGATCTGTGAATCTGTATAAATCCTGGCTAAAGTGTTTTATTTTATTGTGTCGATCTAACTAGTGGTCTGATTACTCTTTATATATCTCAGCTATATTGTTATATGCTGTTGTGTTTTGATCTTACTAGGAAACTGATAAATCTTTATAAATCTCAGGTAAGTGTTTGACATTATTGTACCTTGATGAATCTGTATAAATACCATCTCAATTGCTTTACATTATTTTACCTTGATTTTACTAGGGATCTGATGAATCGTAAAAATCCCAGCTAAAGTATTTATGTTATTGTACCTTGATCTTATTCCTAATCTTTATAGATCCAAGCTAAAGTGTTTGGCATTATTGTTACTAGAGATCCGATTGATCTTTATAAATCTCAGTTAAGCTCTTTTATGCTATAGTGGTCATGATTTTACTAGGAATTTGATACATTTTTATAAATCTCAGTTAAGTATTTTACATTATTGTACCTTGATGAATTTGTATAAATCCCATCTCATTCTTTGTACATTATTGTTACTTGATCATACTAGGGATCTGTTGAATCTTTTTACGTCCTAGCTAAACTGTTTTACTTTAATGTACCTTGCTCTTACTAGGGATATGATGAACCTTTATAAATCCCAGCTAACGTGTTTTATGCAATTGCGTCTCAATCTTACTAGGAGTCTGATGATTTTTTGTATATCCAATACATTGTTGTGTCCTCATCTTACTAGGAATCTAATATGAATTAATACTGCAGTGAGTTTTTTCATGGTTTCCATAATCATTTTGCTTGAAAAGCTTTCACATTCTTCTTCAGACAGTAACATTTGTGAATAAATTCAATTCCTGCAGTGAAATAAACACTGAAAACCCATGATATATAGTGCAGTAATGGACCAAAACTGGATTGAGAAGATTTGGCTGGGACATAGAACTGGATGGAGCGAAAACTGAAGTCAGTGAAAGATAGGTGGACTCCAGAAGGTCAAAATGACACTATTATTGGAGAGGACGGGTCTAGGTTATAGGTGGTGGTAATATTATAAAATGGAAGATGGGGGGGTTCTCCTCTTTTAATAGGGAGGAGATATGATGTGGGAAATGGGGTTAGGATAGGCATGATTGTACGAGAAGGACATGCGGGTAGGAAGGCAGGAACTGGAATAGGAATTGGGACATTTTGGAATAAGAAACATTTTGGAAAAAAATAATATGTCATCCTGCTATTGAATTATTCCCATTGTTATGTGCTTGTCATATAAAATTATACTGTTGATGGGCTTATGAATTCATTTGAGTATGGTGTTACACAGGAAGGTGTTACACATGGAATCTGAAGTGAATACAATTTGTAAAGAGTTTTTTTTCAGTAATTCTAATAGTATTCCATTGTTATATCTTGATTTATGTACAAATGCTATGTCAGTGTGTATGTTAATATTATGGTGGAATAAAAGAACATATTAAAAAAAAGATGGGGAAAGAGCAATAATGACCCCTTTTGTTGACATGCTGCTGTTTCTAAACTTATGCTTGGAGGCAACTCAGTGTCTGACATTTTTGGTAACATCAGGAAGTGCGTATTTAAATGGTCTACATCATCTCACAAACTACTTGCAAAATAATTTTCTCCTTCCATGTCAAGCTCCACAGTTCAAAATGATCCTGATTCTGAGGGACAACCTTTGATTTTGGCTCATAATTTTGTCCTGGCCTTCATAAGGATTTGTTGATTAGTTTCTGACAAACAGTGACAGTTGAAGTCATTAAAGAATATGAGACTACATTTATAAAGTTATTATTTTCAAGAAAAAATATATTAACACAAAACATTTTATTATATCAACATCCTAAAGGAATAATGTTACTATCTTAAAAGCAGCTCTAATAAAGGTGGTCAGTGAAGGAATGTTTTTGCTTTGCCCCTGATTTTAGAAAAAAAAACACTGATGGAGAGCTATGATAGACACATCAGCCTATCTGTCTATATCTCTGTGTGTATGTATGTCTGTCTACCTATCTGTCTGTCTGTCTGCCTGCCTATGTATGTTTGTATCTGTTCGTCTGCCTGTCTATTTATCTCTGACTATCTGTTATTTGAGTAATTTTCTAAGTTTATAAGGGCAATATTTACAAATTGTCCATATTTCTGGGCCTCTGCGCCCCATTATTTTTGGCTTTGCCCAGACTCCTGTGCTAAGATTTTGAGAGGCATGAGTTTGGCATACATTGTTCTCCTAGCTATATGTCTGTGCTTTTCAGGTCAGGGAGCTGCTGCAGTCCCTTCGCTGGACAGAGATATTGCCTTTTCTCATGATGTGGTGGTGATTTGGATTAGTAGGTCAAAAACAGACCAACGGGGATTAAGTCAACAAGTTACATTGGGCTGGAGAGGGTGTTACACCACTTGCCCCCCTCCAACATTACCTCTAGATCTTCCTAATAAATGTCCATGATAATTAGGAACAAAATTGGGTTTGATTGCATGGCTAAGCTATAAAGGTCTTGTTCTTCATTAGCCTAGTATATAACTATGAACTATGAGCCTTCACTGAGTGTTGACTGGTAGAAGATGGAGGTGTATATTTGCACAGACTTGGTCATCAAGGTAGCTGAAAAGGCAGTGGGTAATGCCACTCAGCATGGATGGATAAGAAGGCTGTAATGGGTGGGGATTTTGCTAACCAGCAACAGCTGGCATTCGCTTGTGATATAAAGCTGTACAGTGCTACTCTTTGGTAGTACATGAGGATGTTTACATGAGTTGCAATGTTATTTGTGTTATACTGTTCAGTAGCCAAAATAAACGGTCACACTGGCTTTATGTGTTCGGTGCTTTATTGGAATGGCATTTAGGACAAGCAATGTTTTGCTCACAAAAATGTTTGTTCCATGCCACTCCTCACATCATTGGGTATGTTTTGACATTAGGGGTATTTATGCTTCCTCAAATGAGTTATCCATCCTGACTGGTTTGTTGTTCCCTCCTCCCATCTTTTATTTTTTTCAGGAGGTGGCTGGTCACAGTGCAGCCTTCACCCCTTCACCCAACCCTCTTCTTTTCCTGGGGCTTTGGCTGAGTGTTGACTGGTGGAGGATTGAGGTGTATACTTGTACAGAATGGGTCATCAAGGTAGCTGAGGAGGCATGGGTAATGCCACTAGGCAGAGATGGACAATTATGCCAACCGGCACTGTTTGGCTTTCACTTGTGGTATAAAGTTATACAGTGCAGTAAATGAGACTGTTTGCATAAGTTGCAATGTTGTTTGTGTTATACTGTTCAAAGGTCAAAATAAATAGTCATTCTGGCTTTATGTGCCTGGTGTTTTACTGAGATGGACTTCAGAACAAAATACAGCCCACACAGCTCAAAAACTATACAATGTTTTAAGACTTATTCAGTTAACAGTACATTTCTACTCTTATTTAAGATGAGCAGATTGCGTTCTGTCTTAGCAAATGGCTGGGCTCATTTACTTTCTTCTTAGCTTACCAGTAATCTACACCGATAAAGTAAAAGAGCAATGTTATTTTTTCCTGCTCTGCATAGAATCTGGAACTGTCGGTCTCCACTTGTTAACACAGTGAGGGTTCATTTCCTGAACTTTGCAGCTCATAGAGAATTCATAATGTGTATAAATGCAGAAATCCAAAGCATCATATAGTGGCTGCAGGAGTATTTGAAGTTTTAACTTCTGCCACACTTTAGTACATTGGCATCAGATTACTCTTGCTTGACTCAATTTGCTGCTTAGTTGGTCTGAATCTCCTGCTTTATTTACAAACTGTAAACTGTGTGCTGTCTTCCATACAATATTAAGTAGTTGTATTATAGCAGAGTAAATATTGTTCTATTCTGAGTACAAACTGCCATTAACACCAAGTAAAGTAACATAATTTAATAACTGATATACCATTCTAAATCTGAGGAGTAAACAACTGTGAGTGTAGGCTAAGTTTTCTGTCTGTCTGATTGGCATTCCCAGATACAAGATGTACCTGAATGTGTGATGACTTGGCATCATTACTGTCTTGTTCTGTGAAGCTGAGTACCTGCAGTGGAATAAATTGTCAGAGCTACTGCATGACCTGAGGCCTAGCTCAACACAGCTGCAAGTTAGTTGAAAGTGTGCATCAGCATACAAATGTGCTGAAAACAAGGTATCATTACTGTTTTACAGGGGATAGCTGAACAACTAAAATACTTCTTGCCTGAATTGTAACCTTTCTCTGCTGAACTATAGATTAGATCACAGTGCACATTAATATACTGCAGACTATAAAAGATCTTCCAGTGTAGTAATGCTTTTAGCATCTGCTAGAACAATCTGTAACAATGACACAGATAAGGGCACACACACACACACACACACACACACACACACACACACACACACACACACACACACACACACACACACACACACACACACGCGCACACACACACACACACACACACACACACACACACACACACACACACACACACACGCACACACACACACACACACACACACACATGTGTGTGCGTGTGTGTGCGTGTGTGTGTGTGCCTCTGTGTCCATATGTATACATAGGAGCATAACGTTCCATTGTGATGGAAAGTCATCGACTTCAGGTAAAACCAGTCCAACTGATTGAATATTAGCTGATCAAAATTTACTGACTTTGCCTGTAAAGATCATAGTCCAATGGGGTTTCAGGGAATACGCCCTTTTCCCCTCTGTAATTCTGTCACAGATTTGGTGTATATAATTAGCAGGGGGTGTGATAGGTGATCACCCCTTGATAAAAACATTGCTTTTTTTTTTCTTTTGATCCTTTGTGGATCGATGTTTTGGTTTTTGACAATTAGGTTTTGGTAACTGTAGTGTTGACTAATTGTCTGTACTATGGAAAATTATACTTCCATGAACATATATATATATATATTGTGTGTGTGTGTGTGTGTGTGTGTGTGTGTGTGTGTGTGTGTGTGTGTGTGTGTGTGTGTGTGTGTGTGTGCGTGTGTGTGCGTGTGTGTGTGTGTGTGTGTTTGTGTGTGTGCAGCTTGCAAAACCCCCTGTCTATCTTTTCTCATGGAAACTAACCCTAACCACTACCTTGTCACTGTCCTAACCTTAGTCATGCTCATTACTTATATTATCTTATGAAAAACACTTTATATAACTGTTTCAGTATTCAGAAAAGTATGCCTGAAGGTACTGTTAGTTTTTTTTTTTTTCAAGACTGTGGAAAAGGAAAGCATTCTTCTCTGTTAGTATAGGCTTAATGGTGTCTAATTTTTAGATTTACTAATCTCAACCTTTATTTTCATTGCTGTGTGTACCTGTGCTGGTGGTGCTGTGGTAGCGTTGTTGCCTCCCAGTTAGACGTTGCCAGTTCGATTCTCAGTTAGAGCGTCTTCTGTGTAGTGACATGTGTGAATGGGAGTTCCTTTGTTGAAGGTTGTGTGTTCGGCCCAGCAAACCAGCATGTAAAACTCTGCTGCCAATCATTAGCGGACCGGAGTTCCACTGTGGTGACCCCTAACTGGGAAAAGACACAAACAAACAAATTTTCTTTAAGTGTGTACTGATATTTTGTAAATGTTGAAACATACTTTATCTGTCTGTCTATACATGTCAGTATACAGACCCCAAGAAAACACAGCAGTGGTGGCAGGGGAAATCTTCCTCATTCCTGAACCCCACTATCACTTCTTCAATGCCATAGATGGCAGTGGCAGGGTCTAACTGCTAAATACTCTTCAGTTTGCCAAACTGTGTTAGACAGCAAGAAGTTTTCTTATACATAAACACACATCTCTCTCTCTCTCTGTGCATATATATTTTTCCCAGTAACTGCTCTTTAATTTTTGAAGAGCATAAACTCAATGTATTGAGTCTCACATTTCTAACAGGGAACCCAAATTAAGTCATGTAGTCTCTTCCTCTACAGTTGCTAATTGAGAGACTCATGACCTTCATCCTCTGATTCATGATTCAGTGTCATAGATAACATTAGCAATCCTTCATTTGTGTCTCAGGGTCCCCATTTTAATAATTTTGTTTCCTTGCTTTGTATCCTTAGGAGGTGGAGATCATTAATCACCTATGTCATCATTATTTTCTCCAGGTGGGTGACCCACATTGTAAGACGATAAGACTTTTAAGTATCTTCTACCCAATCCCACCCCTACTGTTTGGTATAATGTTCAGTCATGAAGGTGCTCATTAGCATGTTTCCATATGCCTGTGCATCTTCTCACATGTTCTACCTTACTTAGGCTGTAATGTGATAAACTGACATAGGTGATCCCCCATCTCCTGTGTCTTAAAGGTAATGTGGATATCTGCAATTTGTTTTGTATTACATTGCTGGTCTGTTTAGCATCTGAGCTGCAAAAGCAACTGTCCCCAGATCCGGTTGTGGGAACCCCATCGCATGAGAGCAACTTGGTTTTCATTGAGATTAGGTTGGAGATGTAGCAGTCGTAGTGCTCTACATGGGCTATTAGCTGACAAATGTCTTGGTAATACTTTGTCTTTTGCAATACTTGTTTTATTCCCATAAACTGCACTTTATTACTGTTCCATGCCAATTAAATAAATGCATAATGCTGCAGCTATTTCACATTACAGTTTTCTTAGAAAAAGGTAATTCTGTAATGCAATAGTTCATTGCTTTATCTGGTGCCCTTGCTGTTATAAGGCTGGTGAGGGAGGGATTAACATGGTGATGTATTTATGATATTCATGGAGTCACATTGGGAGGAATTCAATAAAGCCTACACGGAGTGATTTTCTGTGTAGGCAAAGCAGCACAGAGCTTACACAGAAGTAAGCAGCCGTGCGAGCCAGTAAACAGAGTAGATGGGAGTACACAAACATGCGGACACAGAAGTGTCCATGGCATGCAACTCACATCATAAGCAGGTGAACTGCATGCAAATGAGGATGCTGGAGCAACCCAGCAAGCAGATAGGCAGTCCTGCAGACCCTGTGTTAGTGTCCAAAGTGTACATGGAAAATTTCTGTGTACAAGAAAATAAAAATTAAACAGGGTCTGTAAAAACCCATTTAGAAGGTCAGAAATTGCATAGTAGGCACAGATATGTGCAAAGCTCTGCACTGCATGTCAACAAAGTAATGCAAAATAATTTAATATAATTTTTTTAATACACATATTATGTTTGCTCGGCGTGCAGCAGTGTACAAACATACCGTTATGCAAAAAAAAAAATATTTAAAAGTTTTAAAATGAATAAATTACTGATAACTCCTGTTCCACTTACACTGGGCTATTCAAACTCTTCAGTGATGTACCTGGCAGGTGGAATGCATCATAATTAGCCAATCACACAGACTACATCTGTAGTAGACCACTATAAATTATGTCTACACCCTACAATCTGATTTCTCCCCCATACTCTGTGCCATTGGAGTACAGACCTGGGAATTTTAACTGATAGAATGCTAAGGGCTGCTGCTGCTCTGGTACATCTGTATGTGCTAGATGCTGAGGTCAGTGCTAATGCTGCTGCTGACATTAGGCCTAGACTGATAAGGAGAACAGTGTTCAGGCCCAGGGTAACCTTCTAGGAGCATCATGAGCTGGAGATTGTAGAGAAGTACAGGGTGGACAGGGATATAATACAAGAACTCACCAAGCTCTGCCGCCCTCAACTCAGACCCAGAGCCAACAGAGGGGAACCCATCCCAGTGGAAATAAAGGTATGTATAGCCCTTAGAATACTAGCTACTGGTACTTTTCAAAGACCAACTGGGGACATGGTGGGGGTCTCACAGGCATCAGCATCCAGGGTACTCCACCAGTTCTTGGCTACCATGCAAACACATGTCAGTGAGCATATTTATTTACTCTGCATCCCTGAGAAGATGGCCAGCAGTATGCATCTCTTCTACCATGTAGCACACTACCCTGAGGTACTGGGTGTCATGGACTGCACTCATGTACACATCAAAGCATTGCCAAGTGAGAAGGGTAGAGTCTATGTCAACCACAAGGGGTATCACTCCATCAACTGCCAGGTCATGTGCAATGCCCAGGGCATTATCATGAATATGTGTGCTGGCAGCCCTGGCAGTTATCATGACTCCCATGTCTGGCATGCATCACAGCTGTACCAGATGTTTGCCAGGGGGGACATCCTATATGGCCATCTACTGGGGGATGCTAGCTATGCACTGGAACCATGGATGATGACACCCATCAGAAATGCACACACACCTACTGAAAAATGCCATAATGAGGCACATGCATAAGATAGGAACATAATAGAGCATGTGTTTGGGCTGCTCAAGTCACAGTTCTGGTGTCTCAATATATCTGATGGAGCCCTGCTGTACCCTCCAGCCACATGTGCACAGATGTTTGCAGTATGTGCCATGCTACACAATATGATCCTTCGGAAACAGCTGCAGCAGGATCATTACAGGGAAGGGACACACACCCCCACCACCACTGCCAAGGTCCCCACAGCCACATCCACAGGGGGACCTAGAGGAAGAACCCCCTTGCGGCTGTCCTTGTAGGTAGACGTAGGCATGCCCAGTATGCCCTGGCCTTGACCAAGAGGCAACACATAGCACATGCACTGACAACCTAGGGTTCTTGGAACTGATACCTTACTCCGACTCACATACATAGTAAATAGGATGCCAGCCACACAACACAACCTGCATCTCACTATGTATTGGCCGTGTACTGCGTGCATCAGACAGAGACAGCCCTGCAAGACAGATATTTCAACTGCTGCATTCACAAGGTAGGTCAATCTCCTTAACATCAAATGGATGAGGTACTAGACTATGGTAGCATATGCATGGACCTGCTGCATGTATGCAAGGGAATAGAGTGGGCTACTGGGATAGTTGCAGAGAACTAACAGCTATATGGGACAACAGGTACTCTGTCCAATACTGACTGCCCCATAATATGCATTAGGCCACAAGGCAGAAAAAAACACTGCAGTATGCAAGGGGAAATGCCAAACAGTGGGATCATAGGACAGATACATGACTGTCAATGCTAGAGTCCCCTAATTCTAACACATCAGTGTTCCCATACAACTGCAGTAACAATATGTTTTCATGGATATATCAGCGGACCACACAAAACCAGGGCTTTCCCAAACAACCTGGCTACATGTTCTATTTTCCACAATATGCAGCATGAAAGTATTATGTCTGCCTGCTGTTAATAGTGTGAGGAATTAACCTTTATGTTCTGGTCACTGGTGTGGCTCAGTGGGTTAAGTACAGTAGCATGGTTAATTGTGATCAAGGTTTGAATCTGGCTGCACCTACAACTTTTGCAAGTGAGGTACTCCTATGGAGAAGTCCCACAGACTGTCAGTATGCCATAATCTGTTACCGCAAGACAGCTGGACAAAGCCAGAGACCATGGAGGGATAGAGGGCCAAACCTACAGACATTATATATGCTCAGAGTAACCTAGAAGGTGGCTAGTATAATAGCAGGTTGCAACAAGTCAGAATAGCAGCAGAATGTAAAGGCCATCACTTAACTGTGTCAGTACTTACAACAACTCACTGGACTCCATTTAGTAGTATAGTATTGAAAAACACAACTCTCTGAGGAACAGAGCAGATATATGGGACAGAATGCTGGACATCCTGCTGAAACATGTACAGTGAAAAGTGTAAAGACTGTCACCCTGTGTGTGGTGTGACATCATGTACTCAAGTCACATCATACCTTCAACCACTTTACAGCAGGAAGTCCGGACAAAGCCATGAACAGTAGTGGGACTAAGGCTCAACTATAAGGATAAGGATTAACTACTGGCCAAACAAATATAGAAAGTGTAGAGAATAATAGCTTGTACAGTAACATGGGTTTCCTGGTGTGTATGGAGTCAGTAACTCAAATGTCTAGCATCATTTCCTAATGTCAATCTATAATGATTTGCGGCTGATGTACTGGAAAATCACAATGCTACGTAAAACATATCATACATATGATGCAACACTCTGTACAGTCTATTACAATCTGTACAGTCGATAGGTATGAGTCATATAATACATTCAGCACACGGCCAGGGAATCCTTTGGACAAAATATCAGGGAGGTGCTGGACTGTTGAATGAGGTGCAGCAAGCAACTGGCTGCAGCACACAAAATCCCGGACTAGAGTGCAGCTAGGTCTGGCCTTGAGTCACCTTGTAAGTACTGACAGTCACACTGGGCATGCTCCTACACTTAGCTAACACACAGCTACACCTAAGTTTACATCCCTGTTTTTTATTTATATATATATATATATATATATATATATATATATATATATATATATATATATATATATCTATAATCTATATCTATATATCTATATGTATATATATATATATATATATATATATATATATATATATGTATATATATGCGTATATACATGTGTATATATATATGTATATATATATGCGTATATACATGTGTATATATATATATACACACATGTGTATATACACATGTGTATATATACATGTGTATATGTGTGTGGGGATGTACGAATGTGCACCCCCACACAGAGAATGCTGGGGTTATCTGCAAATACACACACAACAGTTGTCTTATAGTAACACACCAAGGTCTCATAATGACACAAGTCAACCAACCACAGAGAACTGCGCCTGTGGAATGTCACCCTCTACACAGACAATGGTGACCAGGTGGTACAATGTGCAATGACTTCATCGCAGGACTTGGACAGGCCATATTGACACTGGCCAATTTTCCACCTAGCAAACCGCAACAAGCCAGAAATGGTGATACTGTTAACTGTACTCATGTAGCAGGGATATTAACAGGTACCAATAACAGCATAAAGCAGGTTCACTCTGCAGACCACACATGCTGTACAATACAAGGCCACTTTGCATAGCCATCAAGTACTATTGCTGCAGCCACATGTACCTCAGATGTAACTGGTGGCACCTGAAATACATACTGTGAGCTATAGTGTGCAATAGTAGGTAGGTAGGGGCTGTAATCTCACCTCAGCCACTGTGTGTGTGTGTGTGTGTGTGTGTGTGTGTGTGTGTGTGTGTGTGTGTGTGTGTGTGTGTGTGTGTGTGTGTGTGTGGGTGTCTGCAGATATTTCCCTTACAGCAGTACAGACATCGTCATCTGGCCTATGTCTGTGCAATGACTAATCATTTTATGGCCCTGTGACTAGCATCCTCCTCAACATTGGCCTCCTTTACAAGGCCTGCTGATGTCATCCACCTCAAAAGCACTGGCTAACAATCTTTTAACCGACAAGCTCTGTGGTGCATGCAATAAGTGCATAGCGCTCTAGTGTATACTGATATGCAGGATGCCTTTAGATAATTCTGCTTAATGAACTGCTGTCACATATGCACCTAGATATGTTTTGTTTTCCTTGTTTATTGTTATAGAGCCAGAAGGGATATTTCACATGTTGCATTTAACTGCTCTGTCTAACTGCACTGACTAGTGTTTAAATATGTTGAAAGTGTATCTTGCTTAATTTAGTAGAGAACTGCTTTGCATATTATTTACATTTTATTTTTGTATGTTGCCATAAGAAACAATTTTATGTTATCAGGTACTGAAGCAGGAATAACCATTACCATTATCTGATGTTTTTGTTATTGACTATTGCTAAACCAAGTCCAATCTCACACAGTATGTGCTGCCTTAGCCTAATGCTCTCTCACACTGTTCTTCTATTTTTCTTTCAGTAATCCAAACCACCCATCAGATCAAGCAGGTATCTGCCCCCCTTAACAGGCAGTGGAAATTTCAAACTTCTCTCTTGAGCACTGGGCACCCACAAACATTGTCCTGCAACTAAAGAGACTAAACATGAATGTAAGTGCTTAACTTCCGAGTCTCTAGACAGTTCAATATCTTAACTGCACTAACTTAAACAAATGTTAGTGAGTGTATTAGTATATTCTGCTGTATAGTTCCTTAATCAAGCCACTGTACTGATGAGTACATTACCAGGAAGAAACAGCTGCATAATACTCTCCAGTTAGTGTCCCACCCCCCAAACTAAATTCTA
Source organism: Protopterus annectens (assembly GCF_019279795.1). Classification (NCBI taxonomy): domain Eukaryota; kingdom Metazoa; phylum Chordata; order Ceratodontiformes; family Protopteridae; genus Protopterus; species Protopterus annectens. The sequence goes on along the minus strand of NC_056731.1, from coordinate 1,677,296,819 downwards.
TTTTCTTTTGAGAAACACTTAAATCTATAAAATAGCATTTCATTTCCTCTCCTGTTTCATCTGTAACTAACACCAGCTTTAATTTTATATCCTTTTAAGAATTTCAGGGTAAAATTTAAAAACACTTCCCAAACTAACAATAACTATAAAAGAACATTTAAAGGTTAATTGACTCTGATTTCTACTTATCCTGGCTAAAATTCAAGATCTCAGCTTATACATCTTCTCCTTTGGAATGGCACTTTCTCTGCCTCAGGTGTAGCCCCGCTCCGTTCGCCCTCACTATGCTCAGGCTCACTTTGCACTTCTCCCACCCCCATTCCCACCCACCCACCACATCCTTTCCTTTATACTTCTTCACCATTTCCCTCCTATAATCAAACCCTTCCCCTTCCTGTTTCCTATCTACCACATCTTCATCTATCGCACCACACTCCTTTAATTAATTACACATAATCTAGCTTACCCATACTTCCTACTCTAACTTTAACCTTCTTCCTGGTCCATACCACCTTTTATTATATCTTTTTTCTCCCAGTAATCACCATGCAAACACCACTCCTCTCGACTGCAATACTGTTATCACTATGTCTCCTCCATGCTCTAATATCCTCACCAACAGTATTAACCCCTTATCATTAAACCCCTAACCATACTCACAATTATAACTTCTCCTATACCCAACAACCAATACTCATATCTGCATACATCCTCCCCATGAATGTACAACTCCCCAAAATAAAAATCCCCCTCCCATTCCATAATATCTACAAATAAATAAAAATACACTAAATACTACCTAATAACTATCAAACCTAACTACTACCCTGTTTCACTACTCCCATCAGGTGATATCCACCCTAACCCAGGACCCAGTCCTAACTCTACCACTCCTCACAATACCTTATCAACCACAAGTAATTTAACAAAAAAAATTCTCCTTTTACTCAATAAACACTTGAAGCATACTTAATAATGTTAGCCAACTTCATGCTTGGATATCTGCTCAAAACCCAGACATTATTTCCCTTACAGAAACATGACTTAAACCACAAAGCCTAGATAAGGACATACTCCCTCCTGAATATAATATAATACGGCTCGATCGCACCTAATAAAAAAGAAGGAGGGATTGCAAATGTATACTCCAACAACTTCACTTTTACATACCCAAAGCTGTCTACACCTTCCTTTTCTCCCACAGAATTACTGGTAGCAAACCTTAAGCTCAATAACTGAACTACTATTACTGTCGTATCTATCTACATTCCACCAGGGACAACATTCCCTTACTGGAAAACATTCTCTCCTACATCTCCCACAACATTCCTAATGAAATCATCCTCCTTGGGGACGTGAACATAAATTGGGAAACACTCACCAGTCCTAACTCAACATACCATATAAATCTATATGGCTTTTCACAAATTATCTCCCAGCCTACTCATAACAATAGCACTCATTCTACCAGTGCACTCATTGATTGGATTCTTTTCTCAAATCCCTTTAAATACCATAGTCCTGAAACACTCTCTGACTGCCTAAGTGACCACTCTCCAATAAGGTACTTAGACATACCTCCCACTTATCTAAACCACATAGATACATACCCTGTTGTAAATTATCCATATTCAACCCAGAAACTTTTAATAATCTCTTACTCAGAATAAATTGGAACTTCCTCACGCAGCTCCCACTTGATGAAGCAGTTCGATCTTTTAACTCAGCCTTCCTAAATATCTTAATCTCACTATCCCTGTTATGGAAAGTAAGGATAAAATGCTACTATATCCCCTTGGCTATGTAAAATACTCACACTCTCATGACAGCCAGAGACCGAGCCTGGAAAACTTGGACCCAAACTAAACTACCAGCAGATCTGCAAAAGTATAAAGAACTGAGAAATAAGACAAACAATTTTATTGAGAAAGATAAAAAAGACTCCTACTATAACCCTCCAGCTGCCCTAAAATCAGATCCAAAATAATTCTGGAATGCCATAAACCAAATACTTCATCCTGGTAATCCTACTTCACCTAATCCATCTCCTGACAAATGTCATTCAATGCCTATTTCATTCAGTCAATAGCCAAACCTTTCAATCTTAATCTAAAATACTCCCGTAACAATGTTCAAAATTGCTTGGAACCTCCACCCACAGCCAACTCTGCAAACTAATTTTTCCTTAAAGCAGTCCCTACTGTTTACATCAAAACCCTTCTTTCCATACTAAAACCATGCTCTGTTTCTGTCAACAGTATCCCATCTTACTTTCTTCAGATTGCTGCTCCTTCTATTGCTTTGCCAGTATCTATTTTAATCAACCATTCCATCTCTGAAGCTAAAGTACCTGGTATCTGGAAACAATTCTACACCATACCTATTCACAAAGGTGGCATTTCCACAGAACTCTCAAACTTCAGACCAATAGCTATCCTCTCTCCTCTGTCTAAAGTCTTAGAAAAATGTATACATCCACAAGTAATGTAATATCTTATACAGAGCACACTCCTCACTACCACTCAGCACAGTTTCCAACCCAAACATAGTACCACTACAGCTCTACTTTCCTTTCTCAACACCATTTCTATAGCTAGAGATAATCATAAACTTATCTCATGCTTATTCCTTGACCTCTCAAAAGCCTTTGACACCGTCTCACATCCTCTGCTACTGAATAAACTCTCTGATCTCAGCTTCTCTACTACAACAATAGCATGGTTCTCCAGTTATCTCACTGACTGACAGCAATCAGTAAGATGGCACTCCTCACTATCATCTCCCCTTCCAGTGAAAATGGGTGTTCCCCAAGGATCCATCCTTGGACCACTACTTTTCAATATCTTCACCAACTCACACTACTCCTCTTTTCCACAATCATCATTAGTCCAATATGCACACAACTCCACAGTTATCACCATTGCTAACTCACCCTCTGAACTTCTAACACATTCTTCTTTCAACTCTGTTGAAACCTGGCTCACCAATAATCAGCTCATCCTTAATCCCCCCAAAAAAATAAACTCTTAGTCTTTTTCCCCAAAACTGTTACTCATATCAAATCTACTTTTTAAATAAAATCACTAAATCACACTCTCATAGTTGCTGACTCTAGTACTAAACTCCTTGGTGTAATCATTGATGATCAGCTAAAATGCAACCTCCATATAAATAACTGTATCAGGAAAACCCATCAAAAACTAGGACTTCTCTACAGAAATAAAAAATTCCTAAACCCTGAATCTAGAACCACAGTCACACATGCTTATCTTTTGTCATGCCTAACATGCCTCATAAATCTTAATTCCACCTTACTTAGCAAACTTGAATCAACCTATCAAATAATAGAGTTGCTGCACAACAAACCTACAAATCTAACCACTGTATCTTTCTCAAACATCTAAATTGGCTCGAACTACCACACCTCCTACTCCTCTCTCAGCTCCAAATTATATACTCCATTATTTATTCACCATCCTACTGTCCAGCACTAGGCACCATAATCTCCCATTATGTCCCATCCAGGCTACTCAGAAGCTCCACCTAAGACCTTTTACAAATTTACAAGCCCATGTCCAAAATAGGAGCCATTACATAAAGCTACCATCCCTCTATTGCTTGGAACAAACTCCCACAAGAAGTTAGATCACTTTCACATCCTAAAGTATTCAAACTAGCCACTAAAGAGTACTTAAAAAGTGACTGGATTTGTAGCTGTTCTCAGCCTCCTTGAATATACCTTCACTAAATAACAAACCTAACTCCCTCTGTCTCATCATCATTTCGTCTCCTCTATACCAAAATATTTACAACTTAAACTAGTCTACTTCATCAATGTTTACCTAACACTATCTCCTTTCCTTCTGCTGCAGTATTCTTCATAACATTTTTATAGATAATTGTAACTGCATATATACGATAACAGTTCTACAAGTTTTATTATGAATGATTATAATGTTAACTGTGTTTGTAACGGTTATATTTTTTAACTATGTTTTCAAACTTTTCACCCCAGGCCTCTGCTGAAAAAGAGCTTTTGCTCAGTCAGACAATCCCGGTTAACAAATGTAAAATTAAAAATAAATAAAATAAATAAATAAATAAACAGGCCCCTGTGTGTGTATCTTTGAATAATAGTTATACAATTTAAGGCCCTGTGACTACCTACCAGACTCCCCATTGGGCTCATTTACAAGGCCTGCTGATGTCATCCACTTTAACAGCACTGGCTGACAATTGCACAACAGATAAGCAATGTGGCACATGCAATAAGTACATAGTGCTCTAGTGTATACAAATAGGTAGGGATTCTAACCTCAATAAAGGCAACTCTGTGTGAGTGTGCGAATACATTTCCATGCAGCAGTACACATATGACCATAGGGGTATGCAGTTTTCATACATTTTATTGGCCTGTCAGTAGCTGCATGCCCTAAATAGCCCACATCTACCTAGGCATAAATGCTATCTGCCACCACCTACATTTGTATGTACAGAGCACCCAGGTGACATATATTAAGGGTAGCAGGCCTTGTCACAAGGTATGCATGCATGCATGATCACGCTGACTACCCCCATTGTCCTTGACACACTGTTCTACAGATATGCACCTAGGTAACCCCGCATGTATACAGCCATACCTTGCTGATGTCATATGTCTCCTGTGTTGCCATGCCATCCTGTGCTGTATTGCTGCCAAGTCTCTATAGCTTAGCCACTCATATGCCTGGAACAGAAACATACAGTTCTGTGAGACACCTATTATTCTGTAACACTACCACCAATCTAACATCATGCAACAAAGGCACACAAAGTTTAATGTGTACTCATGACACATGCCAAAATACAGCACCTGTCATGGCATAACACTGCCGCACTACAAAGCTACATGTAATGTATTATAGTCACCCTGTGCATCAGACACATATTTCCATGTCCCTGCATCGAAGGTATGGATGGCAGGTATGTGGCATAGGTATCATCACATGCACGGGGTGTTGTGTGGGAGTGCCAGAGGCCTAGGCTGTGCCAAATAGTTGACAGCATATATGTGAGTCAGGAAAGGGTGCTGGCTAGCCGAGACATGGAGAGGTGCTGTGTGTTTGTGTCTGTTGGTGAGCTGCATGTGACAATGATCTTTGAGTCCATGCGTGTACACAGTCTATCCCAGTGCTAGCTCTACACATGTGTATGTTGGAGAGCTGTGGACCACACATGGCACAGTGAATAGTTCACTGACTCTGGCCATGAACACGGGAACTGGGTCTGCCAAGAGTGGCACTGGCACCAACATGCCCATGGGTCAGATGAAGTGCTAGTAGCTGATGGTAACTGGTGTCTGCTGGGCCCCTGTCCCCCACGGGACCACCAAGGACCATGTGCCCATGGCCTGCCATGTCGTGGTGTGGACAGCACACTCTCTTCTGTAGTGCTGGAGGTGCTGCCACTATGGGACTGTGAGTGCGCACAGCCACTTGGAATCTCAGCAGATGATGTTGCTGACCTACGTCCATGTGTCCAATGCCTGACTTCAACCAGATGTTCCAGCACAGACAACGTGCAGTCAAGGACTGACAATGTCTCATCCCACTGTCTGTCCATTACATCAGTGATATGTTTTATGGTGTCACCAATATGGTACAGAGAGTTACAGATGTCAGACTATGCTGCATCAATTCTCCTGACCATCCATCTGGTGTTGTGTTCAGAACATGCCTGTGCCTCCATGATAGACCCAAACATGCATCGAATGACCCATGATGTGACACCTGTGACAGGTGGTAGATGGACAGCAGTCCTCCTTTGAGCTCCCCATCAATCTGCCTGTGTGGGATCTCACCAGTTCTCTGGCTATGGCCAGTGTCTGCACTCACTGAAGTCATATTTGCCACACTCTCCTGTTTGATGTCACCACACTCTGGCTGTCAGATATCTGTGGCCTCAGGGGACTGGGTATGTGTGAGCATACTGACTGTGTGTGGAGCAATGGGGAAGGAAGTGGTCTGTCAACCCATGGGACAGAGTCAGTCCCCAAAAACTCTACCTGTGCCTCAGTATGACCACCATCATCATCAGTGTTCGATGAGACACTGACATCAGGTTGTGAGGGGGACAGACTCCAACCCCCATGTTCATCTGTGAGGAGGAAGACAAAATAAGTACATTACTACTTGCACTATTTTGTATAGTAATCCACACACACACACATACAACTGAGGAGCCAAAGCTGCATTACACATACCACATCTTATTTCTGATCCCATGCACAACACATAAACAGACTACAACATACACCGACAAGACAGGCCCTTATAACATGCACTGCAGCTATGTCCAGTTAATGTTGCCAGTACTATACACCTGTGAGATAATCAATATGTCAGTGTATCTTATAGACCTACACCTAAAACACAATTCACCCATCTTGAGCATAGTATGCAGTTTATAGTATCACTGCCTCAGGTATGTACCATCTCCATATTGTGTGTGAACTGGCATCGGTGAGTGATTGCCTCCTGTATAGCAGACTGCATAGACCTTCTTAACCATAAGTACAAATGTGTTACTGCCCCTGCAAATACACAACTGTGATTAACCATTCAATGCAGTTCAGTTAACCCCTCTGAAATGGAACATGCACGTATTGTACTCTGGCTAAGCATAACAGTTGTGCCTAGGGCAGAATGAAAGCCCTTAAAATTCTTTCAGTATATATGATACATAAGACAGAAGTATCACACTTACCAGGTATAGGACCTTGGACTCTGGCCACACCTGACGTACCTATAGAAATGTGAGGGAGAGGTACTGCCAGCAATACCAAATGTGGCATTGTTACAGGGTAATATGTCTGTATATCAACATGTACATTAGCTAATGTGATACTGCCTACATTGCTGATATTCTGAGTATGTGTGCACAACTGAGCATTAAAATCAACCCTCCCAAAGACCTGACACCCACGTACTGGTATTCAGAGGCTGACACAATGAATGATACAGTATTACAGTGTTGAACAACACAGGAGCCCTACCTGGATGCAACTCTTATGTGGATGTTGTGACACCCACCTCCACAATGTATGGGGTGATGAATGGTCCTCCACCAGTGGCAGTGGCAGTATGGTCCCTGGCCACAGAGGCAGCCCTGTACCCTATTTGTCTGACTACTGTGACAAAGTCAGCCGACAGTGCTGCACTTTGTTCATGGTGCTAGCAAATCCCGGACAGCAGAATGTTATGATGCAGTCTGAGGCCATCGAGGATAACATTATTTTCAATGTCTGAAAATGGTGGGTGCCACCTTTGATACATCTACTGTGAAAGAGATCAAGAGGTATACACATCACAGGACCAGATACATGCATATCCACTATGTACAGACCCTGCACAACCAAAATGGCCTGCACTATCCACTGCTACCTCCCTCGTCATACCCCATAGTCTATCAAAACACTATGTATGTGGCTATCACCAACAAAGAAGCAATACCGGTTATGTCCCTGTGTGCCGTGACAGAGTCTGCTGTATGTCTCCACACCCATCAATGCCATCTACTGTGGTGTGTCCCCTATGGAAAAAGTTCTTCTACTATGTCATACAGCCATTGTCAGACAAATAGGTGTGTTATTACAAGTATATAGGGACAGTCCAGCAACACCAGTGTGTCACAATGACAGAGACCAATGCAAACCTTCTGTAGTATATCTTCCCTGTTGTTATCATACCTGTCCAGTACACAGATGTTTGCAGAATGTGTAAATGTGCCTGATATATGTGGTCCTGTTGGCACAAACATGTGGATGTCTGGCAAACGGTTGGCCAATAATTGATGGTTGTTGTCAGAATATAGAGAATCCGGCTGTCACATGCCAGAACCCTCAGGTAAAAAAATGTATGCTACAGTAATATCTGTTACTCTATTCATACTCTTACTTTGTATGACCAATATATACACTCTGTCGCTGAGGTTGGGCCTGCACCCCCCAACACTAATAATGGCTATGGCCTGAATTCCTGCTGTAGGGGGTTGCCAGATATGTTAGCCATAGCTTTCAAGGGATGCGATACAAATGTTGACAAAACAGTGACCTAGCCAGAGTACATCAGGGACAGTCAGGGACACCTTTACTATGTCTAAACTATTCCTGTGTCACATTCACAGACTGAGAGGAGCTGACTTACTGTCAATATGCCTAACTCACAATCCATTAGCTTTCATACAGGAGCCGGCCATTGTAGGAGGGAGTGAGAGGGCCACATTTTATTCACAGCAGGCACAGTTGAGAGGCATGCCTGTAGCTGTAGGACAGCAGAGTATCACCAACATGTCATTCCCAGACATGTACTGCAAGCCTACTCTTGTACTCCCTATTCCCATACCTGCATCCTCCCATCTGCATCCCATTATATGGGGATTCGTACGACATACCTGGTAGAGTGACATAATCCTTTTTGTTAACAAATCCTCAAGAAGAAAGCTTGCTAAATTGGACTCTTGTCTTTGTAAAGCAACTTACAGATCTGTTTCCCATAGGCAGTTGCTTTCCTTTTGTAGGTCATGCTCATAAACAGATAATTGCCTGTGCACCAATCCGTGGCTCAGGCTTGCCAATTGCATCCAAAACAGCTGGGTTGCACTTTCATTAGCCAATGACATGGCACCACAGTGCAATATTTAAGGCCATCATGTAGGCCTTAGCCCCTTTCTTAGTCTTTGAGATGGACATTAATGAGGTTTGGAGACTACAGTATCACAGAGGGTAGGTACAAATACTGTCCACCGTTGAGATTTATGAGGTATGTCCACAGTTTTGCATGGTATGTTTGGCCATTGTCAAATAACATTGTGATTATCTGGCAGTTCAGAGTTAAACACTGTGGACTGAGGTCAGAAAGGGGGAAGAGACATGTCAGTGTTACACATCATACCCATCAGAATATACATGCTGCTGCAATAGGTGCTAGTCTGTCAGCTCACTATGTTTGTAAGGGGCACACTATGAAACATGTCCCTATCTCTTGACCTTAGCCCTCCACTCCTTTATGTATGGGTGTTGTCTGGATTCCTTGTTCTAGGGGGTTGTGAGGTATGATAGGTCTGTAGCAGGTAGCTTAACATACAGCTGCATATGTTGCAGGCTGCAGCTGCTGCTGTAGCCTAGGACACATAGGGGGAAGTAAGAACACTTTGGAAGACAGCAAGCTGTATGTGTCACTGACGGAGCAGTGCCAGCTCTGTCATTACAGCAGAGGCAGGGTGATTGTACCCCTAAAAGTCCAGTCAAGGCATGTGCTTAAGGTACATCTGTTATGTAACAGTGCCAATTAGGGGAGTAATAGGCGATGTATAGGTAGGCTATATGAATATGTGCAGTGTGTCCCTACCTACAGAGCTTTGAATTGCAAACATGGGTAGCAGTCAATTCAGTAGCAGCAACCAATTTTAATTAAAATTGCATCACTCAGTCATTATTTGCTGCATTCACAAAAATGTAATTAAAGTGCAACACACTGGATTTGAACCCAGAACTGTGGGTGGCAAAATGTACTATATGCAAGTCATTTAACAGACTGAGCAGATTCAGTACAGCAGTACATCTATTTGCAAGATATATGTGCATGCATACAGTCTGTGATATAGGATTTGCATTAGCATGCATTTTGTGGAGGATATGAAATGTGACACTCAAATGTCTGCATTAATTTTTTAACCTCAATATTTAATGACTTGCCAGTATTTTATCAGACAGATATGTTTTTGTGAAACCATGCCAAATGTAGGGAAGAAAGCTGTGGGCATTCTGCAACAGTCTGTATAGTTGACAGACATACCTGCTATCCCAGGCCTCACGTACATCCATTTTTATTTATTTGGCTGTATACTGGTGTAGTGTCTGCATCACAGTTGCAAGTACACTCCCATTTTTCCCATTATATGTACTTGCAATGTGTCAGTGGCAATCAGTATATGTTGCTGGAAACACCTATTTGAATTCAGAGCTGAGTGGCCTAGTTGGCTAATGCATGCTGCTGTAATAGGGGCCCAGGTTCAAGACATGGCAGGGGAGATTGTTTTGCAGATGTGCCTAACTCTCTGAGAAATACATAAGATGATTAAGGCACTTCTAAGCAGTGTTGAGCAGGTTGCGTGGGATTGTGTGGCATGCCACATCGCGATGCTCCTCTTAAATCCAAATGTACTAGTAATTTCATATTAACATATGAATCATGTCAATAATACATCTGTGACAGAGCAATTACACAACAGCAATTACATTCCATGACAGCATGACACTTGAGAGACATGCATGTGTACAGTACAGACAGTACACAATTATCATGCCATGATAGGCAGTCATGGGGATTGTACCTAATATATGCATCACATGCAGTAATTGACTGCATCAACCTTTACAAGACACACCTGGAATACAGCCATGCCTTTATTACACATTTTATTTCTTTTATTTAATTGTACTTTTTTATTAATGAACCTGCTGCCTTTATTGTGGAATAAATAGCACATTCGTGAGAATGATTTTGACAGTATGTGACAGCTGAACAAACAAGTATTTACACATACTATGGGCTACCTCACCCATTTACCAGTAGTCCCTGTGGAGAGAATATCTGTTATCATAACATATGTAATTCAATATTAGTTATTAGTACATGGAAACATTCAAACCCTGGTCTGTGTCTAGCAAAATGTACTTCATACACAGCATTTAACAAACTGAGCTACTGAGTCACTGCTGACAGCTGATGGACTGATTTTGTGCTAGAGCTAACATGGAAACAAAATATGACCTGCTACTAATACTACAGTGTTATAGTACAGTACAGTTACAGTTGGACACAGCTGAATGAAATGCAATCCTGGCAGAGAGACTAGGTAACCTATACATTACTACTAAATGCAGGTGTACACAATATATTGTTACTGGGTTGAAATATGAGCTCTTATTCCACAAGCATTGCACAACAGTTCATTACAGATGCCTTCATGCATTCAACAGTATACTTTTGAGTTTTTATTGACCAACAGTTAATGTAATGCAGGTGCTGCAATACAGCTATAATTCCATAGTTATTGTAATAGAAACTTTATCATTTAATTAATCAAGGTTAATGCTTTACTCTTTCCTGCTTATTGCAGTACATTTGACAGTAGTCACTTATTGCAGTTCAGGTCTATGACCACATTCATCACAATACAATAAGAACTTTTTATATACCTAATGGCAGTTTATGTTTTACTCTTTCTTGGTTATATGACTATAGATTGGAAGATACATCAGTATTTACCGCACTCACGTCTCAACCTGACCAGGTACCCTGAGTGCACCTTGACATTGTGAGCACTCCCCTCTGCAGCTTTTGGGAAAGAAACACACCATTATATATACCAGTTTAGCAGACATTCATGGTTAAATATTGATGAAACACAGGTAAACATACTTACACACTTGAGGAAAAATGCCTGCCCAAAATTCTTGCACACAGGCTTCCAAGACAGCCCCCTTCCTTCTTTTCAGGTTGTCATGGTGGTGATAACACTTCTCATCTGTGTGGGGGGATACCAGTTGCACTGTTGAGGTCCCTTGCCAGCCAGTCCCAGGCCTTTACCTTGTACTCAGAACCTCAGTAACTACCCTGCATCAGCCAGTCTTCATGGTTTTTGACTATGAATCCAACCATGACCCTGGACTCCGCAATGCTCTACTGCTGCACCCGAAAGCATGTACCCTTTCCAACACCTGCCATATTATCCAATCCAATTGATTCTGCAGTATTACTGCCTATTGCACTTAATATACTCTGTTTTCCTGCACTTTAATGCCATTGGGAAATTTTTAAAAATGTGGCATACCGCTTAGCACCACGCCAACCAGCTTAGCTCAGGTCAGCAGTGCTTAAACTGGCAATGCTTGGCACCACTTAGCAGTGTGCAAACCAGCTAAGTGGAGCTGTGTGGTGCCAAGCAGTTCTAAAACAAATCTTGTTTAGGCAGTTCTTGGCATGGCTTAGTAGGGCTTAGTGGAGCTTAGCTGAGCACAGCACATCAGGATTTAAAAATAATTGGCTTAATTTGTATTTGGAAAATAAATGCTTAACAGTTCTGTGTACTCAAACCCTACACCTATTGGACATAAGGCTGTAACTCTAACCATTTGACTACATGGATGTGTAGAATGCTGTGACACTTTTACATATATCTCTCACCTACATTTAAGCACTGCTGAACACCATGCTGCACCATGCAAACCCACTCAGCTATGCTTAAACTTGACCTTTGCATTCATAATTAAATATACCTGGTTTCTATTTTTAGATGTCTGGCTTGTGTCCATTGCTGCACACCGGGCCGAGTCATGCAAACATAAAAAATAAATAAATAAATAAATACACTTTAATACTTATCCATACATTGCTTTACTGCATTTTGACAGTGCAGGGGGTGTGTTACTCATCTCCGGACACAGTAACGCACTCCCTACACTGATTCAGTAACCGTGTTACACAGCTGTCCCTCAGTAACTCTCCTTCATTAATATGCATGGCATGATACTTAGGGGAAACCATGTACATGGCCACAGTACCTTCTGTGAAGGCTCTACACTATGCCAACATGGATTTTATTAAATCCTGGGAATTGTGTTACTATTGGTTACTAGAATGTTAAAGGAGCAATACATTATTCACTTGTGTGATACTGCTGAGGACAGCAGTTCCTATAGATCTCAGACTAGCAAACTGTAAAAATGTAATCTTTCCTCAAATAGTGTATTTTCAAAACCAATATCAAAATTCTTGCTGCTGCAGCTCAGACAACAACATGCGCAAAACCCAGTTCACTTCACTGAACCAGGCAGCCTTTTATAACTGGGATGTTCTGCTTTGCTCAGTTCTGCTCTCACACTTTTTTATAGCGTTTTCTAATATGCACAGTGGCGACTAGTGACTTCAAATCAAGGGGGCTGCTGCAGGAGACACCTGAGTGGAGTTGACCAACTAGAAAGGGAGGGGTTAACTTCAATAGAGCAGAGTAATGTTACAGGAAGATCAATACTGATCATGCTTACCATTTTACATAAAATAACTGCTCATTCTCTATTGCACATGCTGAATCGTCTACCCACAAATAGACTAAATCGCATTTCAGATCTAGTGAGGTGTTTAGGTTATGCTATAACAGCACATAACCTAAACATTTCTAAACAACAAAAAAATGGTTAGTTTGACTTCATGAAACTATTATTAGTACACATGATGTAGATTGTACTGTATTAGGTAATCTGTAATTTGTCCAATGCCAAACAAACAGTAAAGAGATTTGCAAATCCAACTGTACTATCTTAATTTATTATTCACTATTCAAGGTCATGCCAATGCCAGTGGTTCTGAGAGACAGTGACACAGGCTTGTATGACAATTTACTTTACCAAAATACACATTGATCTTGCAAAGCCAGAATTACAACAGTAAACAGAAGGGCGTCAACTCATTTCATTCACAAACAACAACCCCTCCCCATTACCTAACAAAAGTATATGCTTTGACCCTATCAGGATTAAAGTAGAAATAATAGTAACATCTGGGTTATGTACTTGCATTAATTTCATTTAGATGACAGAAACATTAGCCATAACTCATGTGTGCCATCCAAAATACCCTTTTCAGTATATAGGTTCATAGGTATGTACTAGGCTAGTGGCCCTGGAGCCTTTACAAGCCTAGCCCATAGGATTACCCTGGCATTGTGCCACCCAACCTTAATTTCCAGTGCATCTGTCAAGTAGAGCCACTGGAGTGATCCCTGGGGTGAATTTTCTATTTCCTATCCACTCATCAAGATTTCTCTTGAAGAGGGGAGTGAGGTGCTCTGTTTGACATGCATGGGAAGTCTATTCCATAGCATGGGCAATCTCTGGGTTATGAACCTATCCCTCCAGCACATTCTGTTGATTGTAGTAATGAGGTTGAGGCCTTTGGAGTGTGCGGTGTGAAGGGATTGGGATTTCTTTAGATGTAGCATTTCTAACAGAGCTAGGTCAGAAATAGCTTTGTAAGTCAAGCAGAGATCGCTTCTAAGTAGGCCATATGAGACACACAATAGCTAGACTTTTTTGAGCCTGTCCATATAGGACAAGTGTTTAAGGCCTAGGATCCTATTTGTGAGGATGTCTGGGGAGAAAAGCTCTAACATATTGCAAACATTTTTAAACAGAGATTCAGTATATGCACGAACAGATATGAAATAACATACATTAAGAGTGACTCATACATCTGATAATTAGCTTACATTTATCTGAAAATACAAACAACTATTAGAGTCTTGCAAAGCTGAAATTACAACAACAGTAAACAACAGGGCTAGTTGTTTTATTCACATGTTGACCCAATCCCCATTCCCCATCCTAACCATAGTATCTGATTTGACCTTGTGAGGTTAAAGGACAAAATCGGGATACAAGACAACACTGTTATTAATATATAAATATATTTTTTCACATAATATCCAGAGATCAGAGCTTGTGGTCAACCTTACTTCACTCAAATGCACATTACTCTTGCAAACCAAGTTATAACTACAGCAGTAAGGATAGTCGTTTCATTCACACATACTAGGCATAGCCCCTGTCCTGATTGACTGCTCAGAGTATCTACTTTGAGTCTACAAGGTTTAAAATAATGAAAAGGGAAGACAATAGTTACATTACTGTATTTCTTTCACATCATATAGTCAAGAGCTTGCAGGTGATCTAACTTCAGTTCACCCATACACACTTTAGTCATGCAAGGCTAGAGTGTCTACAACAAAATATCCACACACCATCTTAATTTATCTTGATTTATCCTACAAAAAGGATATTAGGTTAAAAAAATTCATCCACAAACATCCCCCATAACACACTGCTTACCTAGTATCTGTTTGACCTTTGCCAGAATATTTTCTTAGAAAAAGGACATCCACTGTCAAGTAGTATCCAAAGCACACTGCCTCCTTAATATCTACTTAACCCTGCCAGGATATAATATTAAAAAAGAGAATTCATCAACAGCACCTAAAACTCATTTCTTCCTAGACCCTATATGTGGTTAGCCCTGCCAGGATATTATAGTAAAAATAAATATCCACAAACATTCTTCAAAACACGCTGCCTCCTTAGTATCTGATTCAGTCTACCAGGATATTATAGTTAAAAAAAGCCACCAACAGCCCCAAAAATACATTTCCTCACTAGCATCAGGTTTACCCTGCCAGGATATTGTGTTAAAAAATCCATCAACAGCCCCCAAAATACATTGCCTCACTAATACCTGAGTCTCCCTGCCAGGATATTATATTAAAGAAAATTATCATCAACAGCCGTCAAATCAAATTGCCTCCTTTGTATCTGGTTATTATACTCCTTTGTATCAGGATATTATATAAAAATATATCTATCAACAGCTTCCCCCAAACACACTACCAACCTAAAAGTATTTGGTTGACCCTGCCAGGTTAACAAAAATTACATACATTTCAACTGACTGACTGATAGGAATTATTACCAAGTCAGGCAGAGTTCACCATTCAGTGCAAACATTTTTTTTTCTTTTTACTTTTCTTTTTGGTAGCTTTGGCTTCTGAAATTCAATCAATCACCCCATCCAAAAAGAAAAATCTGTGTCTCGGTCTGATGACGCAACTCTAACTGCACAGTGCACTTAAAGCACAGGAAGGGAACGTCAACGGTTTCCTTTCTTTATACACTTATGTCAGCAGTGCTTCACATTTGGAGATTATGTGACAAGCTGCTGACCCTAACAGTCCATTTTCCAGCAATATTCCTGTGGTTAAAACCGCAATGACTACTAGG
Source organism: Protopterus annectens (assembly GCF_019279795.1). Lineage (NCBI taxonomy): Eukaryota > Metazoa > Chordata > Ceratodontiformes > Protopteridae > Protopterus > Protopterus annectens. Next base: position 1,677,280,951 of record NC_056731.1, on the reverse strand, counting down.
GGTGTTCTTTGATACACATCTATTTTCTAATCTGGACTGTTTTCAAAGCAGTCCAGCCAGGCACACAAGAAAGTTTTCCTTTTTTTTTTTTTTTTTTTTTTTTTAATCAGACGTCAGGCGCACATGTGCACAGCTCCAAATTCTGGAAATGGTTACACTAGCAAGCTGCTGTTAGTGCTATATCCGTAAGTAAAATCTGTTGTATTTATTTATTTATTTTACTTTTTTATTTTTACTCTCCAAAGGTGTGTGGGGGGGGTGCTGAAGCCAAGCAGTCTAGTACCACAAGTCACCCGGAATATACAGATAAGCAAATTGCTTATTGTTAATATACTGCTTGCACTGCCTACTGCAATCATAGAAAGAATTGACAAATGTATAAGGTAGGGAACAATGCAATAGTACTTCAGAAAGGTATAACATACATTGTAAGACATAACCAAACTTTGCATTTGTCTTTCAAATTAAATCTGTGCCACACAGTTAGGCTCAAATTAGATATAAATGTTTTGCTCATCATTAATTTTTACTTACCATACTTTCAGCAATAATTTATTCAAAAGCTTTTGTACTCAGTGTGTTTTGTCAGCATATCAATTTGCAGTATACGGATAGGTTGTGAAGCAAATTAGAAGTGAACACTAAAAATGCCTAATGATGTTGGAAAAACTTTTACAAATTAATTTT
>NC_056731.1:1677260264-1677275264 GCF_019279795.1 Protopterus annectens | reverse complement strand
TTATAATGCCCAAGTGGGGTATTGTATCGAAGGCTTTTGCGAGGTCCAGGTAGGCTGTGTGGACCACCTTCCCCTCGTCAATGGCCTTGGTGACTGTTTGAAAGAAATCAACCAGGTTTAAGAGGCAGGATCTGCCCTTAACAAAGCCGAACTGGGTAGGATCCAGTGTCTGTAGGTCCCCAATATCTTCATTTATGAGGTCCATGATGTTCCTTTCCATAGCTTTGCAGACTAAGCTAGTCAGGCTTATGGGGCGATAGTTTCCAGGATCTGTTGAGGCACCACCTTTGTGGAGAGGGACCACTGTTGCTGTATGCCACTCTTTGGGTACATATCCTGTAGTAAGACTAATATTGAACAGTACAAAGGAAAATAAGAACTGGTGCAGACTCGGACGACTTCAACCACAGCTCAAACAAATTTTCTTTTATTACAATAAAAATCTTCCACAGATTACATCCACAGGTTAAGCGCTTTCAATTGCCTATACACAGTCTTCATCAGACTGCACCAGTTCTTATTTTACTTTGTACGTGGTTATATAGTTGCTATTTAAGATTGAACAGTAGTTTTATGTTTGGGTTTAGCTCTTCTTGGCATTCATGTAGGACGCAGCCTGGTACACCGTCTGGTCCCACTGATGCTGTGCTTTTTGCTTTGGAGAGGGCAGCTCTTACCTGAGCATCTGAGATGTCAGGGGGGCAGCACTCTGCTGGGATAAATATTTGCCCTTTTGGTGGGGGGGGGGGTTTGCGCTGAGCCTGTCAGCTAGGATGTTGGCAATGTCTGTGAGTTCGGTGTATTTTTTTTCATTTTGGACTTATTCTGAGCATGTCTGGGAATTCCCACCCAGGTTCCTAACATAACTAAAGAAAGCCTTGTGATTATCCTTAGTGTCCTGTGCAATTTTTCTCTCGAAGCTGGCCTTAGACGATTTTATGAGTGCCCATAGTTTTTGCTAATACTGATCAGAGATGCCTTCCCTTTTTGGGATTTTGCTCTATCATGTAGTAGCTTCCTCCTTCTATTGTATAGTTTGTTTATGGCTGGGGTCCACCAGACAGGACGTCTGCCTTTGTAGGATTGGGTCTTGGTTTTATTTGGGATTGCATGATCCATGCATTCCTGAAGGTGTTCATAGAATGCGTTTATAAAGGATTCTGCGGTCTGGGCCATATTTTCCACAGGCCCGGGGGCTTTGAAGGATTCCACCTCGGTTTTGAGGAGTGTGAAATTTGCTTTAGAGAAGTTTTTCACTGTGGTTTTCAGGGCAGGGGGTGGAGTCGGGATGTGAATATCCAGTGAGATTAGTTTATGGTCTGATCTTACCAGTGAGGGATACACTTCTGGTCTGGAGCATAGAGTCCCCATGTTGGTGATGATCAGGTCCAGTATGTTTTCCCCTCTTGTGGGAGTGGTAACAAGTTGTTCCATAGCATTTGAGCTTATAAATTCTACGAACCTTTGGGCAAGGGTGTTGGAGCTAGAGTAATGCTCCCAGTCTATGTTTGAGTAGTTGAAGTCGCCCAATATAATGGTGTTTGGAGAGACCTTCATATTTTCCAGTGTTCTCAGGAAGGCCGAGTGGGGTTCCTGGGTTTGGGAGGGTGGTCTGTAGCATGCTATAAACTGGAAGGCAGTTTTACCCACTGTTAGTTGCGCATGGATAGTCTCTGATGCTTCGTGCTGTGCCACCAACCTGGAGGTGTGGGTATCTTTGACGAATATTGATACTCCCCCTACTTTTGTGGTACGGTCCAAATTTTGGGGCCGAAAAGCATGGAATGAGGTATAACCTGGTAGTGCTGGGGTGTTCTCTGGAGCCTTGAACCAGGTTTCTGTTACTGCACAGATATCTATTTTCTCCATGCTAAGGAGAGTTTCGAGTGCGTGCATCTTGAGGTTTAGACTTCTGGCATTGAGTAGCATTACTCTTAGTTTCTTATCCCTTGTGATACCTATGGAGGTGTGTTTGTCTTTTGAGCCTTGCCTAAAAAGGCACTATGGGGGTAGCAAGAGCCTTTTCCAATATCCGAAAGCCCAGGGGTGACAGGTGCAAGCCGTCCCTAGCGAAGCATCGTGGCTTGTCAAGCATGTCATCCCAGGCTGACAGGCATTGGATCCCCTTTAAATGACACCAATACTTAAGCCAATTGTTGAAATTGATCATCTTGTCTTCATATTGTGGCATCATTCTTGGTGAGGGTAAGATGCTACTCAAGGTCAGGGTCATACCGGCCTGGGCTACATGCTCAGAGAGCTCCTCTATGTCTCTTTTCATGTAGTCCAGGGAGGTACGTCTCAGGTCATTCACACCAGCATGGAAAATGACTGAGTCATATTTGTACTTGCCTTGGAGTGACCTGAGTGCTTGTGTTATGTGGCGGATCCTAGCACCGAACAGGCAACTCACCGTGACCTTCTCCTTGTTCAGCCTGGTGAGCAGGACGTCAGTGTGCCCGATGATAGAGTCACCTATTACAAGTGTATCAGGTGTGTTGTTTAGCCTTAAGGGCTGTGACTGTTCGGCACACTGGCTTTGTGAGCTATGTGTTGCACGTGTTTTGTTTTGGGGTAGCGGTTGCTTGGGTGTCTGCTTTGGAGGTCTCTGCTGCTTAGGCAGATTTTTATTTAGACCCTCCGAGTATGTTTTTGTGTGTTTATGTGTTTGGTTTGCTGTCGTGGTAGGTCTATGTGAGACTGGAATTGTAGTGAGTGTGGTTTCCTTCTCCTCCTGACTGGTTTTGCCAGTACTGAGTTGAGAGAGCTTAGCCTCCAGTATGGCTATATGGTTGCATCTCTCACATGTGTTGGAATTTGTTGGGAGGAGGAGAGGGTTGTCTGTGTACATGAGGCAGTTGTAACATTGCCTCAAGATTCCCAGATTCACCAGCTGGACCGGAGAGGAGATTGACAACTGACCTTTGGACATGCTAGAATAGTATTGGGAATTCCTTTATAATTGAAAAAAGGGCCAATGGGGAACGAGGTACTCAAGGGAAGTTTGTGAGGGTGTAGTGCTTTTAATATTTTAGTGCTGACTTATATAATTGCTTTAGTGAGCAAGTGCCAGGTAACTTAAATGCAATGTGTTTCAGGTAACTTAAATGCAAAACGACAAACAGTAACTTTCTTTCAAGTGAAACAAGGAAATAAGTACAGTAAGCAATGCAGATATCACTAGGGATCCACAGAAGCGCTGAAAAGCCGCGTTTTAGGTGGAATTAGCGTTTCAGGGAAATAACAAGCAAACAAACAAGCAGCATACAAATAAAGCTAGATTCAGCAGGCCTGGATCTAGTCTATGCTACAGCAAACAAGGTGTACCAATTTCAGTAAGAAGCAGTTCAAATATGCAGGCACTATAAGCCTTTAACCAGAAATTCCTAGCTCAGAAGGGCAGAGTCCAGCCTCTCCTCCCACAAGAGTGCAGACCACGAACCCTTTTAATGTAAAATAACTGGCCTGAAGCCCAAGTGCTTAAACTAGAATTAATACACTTTTAGAATAACAGACACTGAGCCCTCAATCAGCAGTTCCCAACTTAGAAGGATGTAAGCTACCTGTTCTGCCACTACAATGTAGACCACAAACCTTCTTAATGTAAAACAACTGGCGTGAAGCCCAAGTGCTTAAACCAGAATTAATACACTTTTAGAATAACAGACACTGAGCCCTCAATAAGCAGTTCCCAACTTAGAAGGATGTAAGCTGCCTGTCCTGCCACCACAATGCAGGCCACAAACCTTCCTAATGTAAAACAACTGGTCTGAAGCCCAAATGCTTAATCCAAAAGACTTAGAATGATAGCTACACTTTAATCAAGTTACTAATAAATACAATTGAATACTTTAAAGAATGCCTGGATTAGTGCTCAGGTTATACAAACAAAGCTAGACTCAACAGGCCTGGATCTAGTCTATGCTACAGCAAATAAGGTGTACCAATTTCAGTAAGAAGCAGTTTAGATATGCAGGCACTATAAGCCTTTAACCAGAAATTCCCAGCTAGAAGGGCAGAGTCCAGCCTCTTCTCCCACAAGAGTGCAGACCACAAACCCTTTTAATGTAAAATAACTGGCCTGAGGCCCAAGTGCTTAAAATAGAATTAATACACTTTTAGAATAACAGACACTGAGCCCTCAATCAGAAGTTCCCAACTTACAAGGATGTAAGCTACCTGTCCTGCCACCACAGTGCAGACCACAAACCTTCCTAATGTAAAACAACTGGTCAGACGCCCAAGTGCTTAAACTAAAAGGCTTAGAATGAGTTACACCAAGCAGTAATAAATACAATTGAGTACTTCTAAGATGACGCAAAAGCAAAATTAAGTAGGAAGAAACACAAATACAGTAAAAGCAGATTTTTTTTTGTTTTGTTTTTTTTTGTTTTTTGTTTTGAGTGAGCAAATGAGATGGGCCCAGGAGTTACAGGACAGAAACAAGTGCAAATGCAGGCCTTCAAATCAGAAAGTTGAGAGAGATGGAAGACCGCCCAAAAAGCCAATAACTACAAATTCTGGGCCAGAACCACTCCTTATGTAGTAGACAGGTTACCTAGTGCTTACCACTCCCACTGATAAGCTAGAAGGCTTCCCTCCAACACAGAAAGGCTTGGGGGCTCAGAAGCTTACAAATAGTCCTGCATACAGCAAATCTGTATCTGGAACACTAATTACAGGAAAGGTAGGAAACAGGCTTACAATTTTTTTTTTTCAGAAAAGTAGCAAAAACAGTAGTAAAAACAATTCACATGCAGTGCAAGCTGGCACACTTGAGTATGTAGCAATATTAGTCCACACACAGTTTGAAAAAATGTAATTAAATTGAAAAGGACTAAAAGCAAGTGCAGAAAGGGTTTATTAGGTAGAATGTGGTAAAGAGATGGGACTGGGGGAGTGTCCTAGATCAAATCTACAGTGGGGCGGGCACTGCAAAAGCCACCAATTTTAAACTACTACCAGAACAGGGCGGGGGGGGGGTGGGAAAACATTTCAACAGAGATGTGAGGAATCAGAGTGCAAATTATAAAACCCAAAAAATATATACTGATCTCTGTATATTTGCAGAACACTAAGACAACAGATATATAAGCAACAATTTAGCTCTATAATAAAGAAAAAACAGAAAAATATACTCAGCTCTATATCTTTGCAGAAATCTTGTAAGGCTGTTCCACTTTAAATGCAGACTGCTGCTATTAATAGTTTAAATTAAGGGAACCTTGTATTAACAACACAGAAGCAACAGAAACCACAATGAGGTCTGCACAGATTTGCTTAACTAAGCTTCTCCTGCTCATGCAGACGTATAGAATAAAATGGGTTGATAAGGCTTCTGCACTATTCTACATTGATCTTGTGTGATACAAACAGCTAGCAAGCACTGTATCAAGCAAGTTGGCATGACGAGCAATATACTAGGATGCTCATGGACCTCATTTGCATATGCAATAACCAGAGACAGCCACATGTACATATACCATCAAAATCCCTCACTAGTCAGTTGAAAATCTCTATACAACTAAGCAGTAACGGCTTTATGAATAATTGATCCTGTGTATAATGTGCAAGTGTCTAGGAATCCCTGGTTATGTATTGCAGTGTAAAGTATTTTTCAGGGTAACCATATGAAATGTTGAGACCCGCATGAGTGAGTCCTGAAATACACAGACTGAATGGAGAAAAAAACGGATGTCTGAGATGGCCATTGCTCAGAATATTCCCTTTTCTCCAAGGTATGGTGATCTTGAAGTTTGTATATATAAATTTGGGGTTGTGGGGTTTTCACCACTTAGTGGTTATACACTGCAGAGTAAAGCACACATGAATATACAGACTGCAAAAGTCTGCACAGCTGAGAAACTAGCTATGCTCCAGTTACAGAATCAGTGCAAGGGTAAATGTGCAAGCCAAAAGTGTGGCAGAACAAGAATAAGTCATGAGGCATGATAGTAGCCATGAGCTGTCTAGTCCAGATGTTGTGATACTTGAAGATAGCAGGTAGCATGAGTTAGAAATTGCTGGAGCAGGCTGTGGGCAAGGTCTACATACAAATAATCTGTAGCACAATGTAAAACTTGCTGTCACTTGTCTTATCACTTGGATTCATCTTGGTTCTATGAAAGGAAAGGAGGTGGTATAGTAAGTAAGAAGGAAAGAATATAGCAAGCAGATATACACAATGATGGGAAACATAAAGGAAAAGGCACATATATTTGAGTATTTGTACTCCTTTTTCATATACAAGTTGCCAAAAAGATGATGGGAATAGCAATAGGGGAAAATGAGAGAGAGAGAAAGTGGGGAAGGGTAGGTGGAGGGGATACACAAAAAGCACAAAATATTACAGACAGACAGGGGTGGATGTGCATGCTTTAGGAAGGGGAGACATTGGCTGAAGAGAGACAAACAAAGGGTGACAAACTAGCTACTGGGGTAGTTGTTAACAGGCCAAGGGTGTCCTGCGGTACAACTGGGAAGAGATGCAGGTGCCTGAGGATGAGGGAGGGTACAGGCATCATGTTGGCCAAGAGTGATGTCACTTGGATTCATAATATGGCAAAGATGGGTGAGGGTGGCCAGTGACAGGGCTATTCCCTGCTCTGGTGGCATGATGACAAGATCCAGACAGTTAAGAACATCTGTTATACTCTCTAGGAGGAGTATGGTAGTGGTCAAAAGTGGTCAGTGAATGGGATGTTAAGTTACTAACAGCCTCCTGAACTTCCTGCTCCTAACCCAACCTACCTGCCAGGAGAAGGTCAGAAACCAACTGAAAGGGATACTCCAAGATCTCTTACCTGCCAAAGCTATAGCTACAGGAGGAGCAGCTAGGTACTGTTGATGTGTTTGTGACTTGTCAGTCTCACTACCTGCAGGAGAGACACACAGTGGGAAGGCTGACATTACTGAAGATGACTTATAGATGGTGCATGTTGCTTAGTAAGGATGTGTCACATAAACCACTCTATGCTGTAAGGTTCGTCTGTCTCCTACAGCAAGCAACATGATTAACATCCCCTTAAAGTCACAATGGACACACACAAGTGTAGGGGAGAGACAGACATTACTGGGAAACTAAGGTGAACATGAACATGCTTGAAAGCAGAGGACTGTAAACGCATGCATCCTTACAAATAGGCCACAGCTCCACATGTACATAAAATAATAGTAATAATAATAATAATAATAACAATAATAATAATAATAACAATCATAATAACTAGGTAGGCCTTCTGGACACACAGGCAATATCTGTTTAAGTGACTTACTCAACATCACACATTAAGCTGAGGGAACGAAACCCTGTACCACAGGAACTACTGCTCACAGTATTAACCTCTGCAAAACTGCCAGGCATACATGCATGTTAACAGAGACACGTAGATTAGCCCACAGCTTTACAGGTAATTTCCAGCCTATGTATATGTGTGTGATAGCAGATGCATGTAAATGACCCCACATCTTTACTAGTAATTTCAAGACCATGTGTACATGTATGATAGCAGATGCATGTAGGTGAGCCCACAGCTTTACAAATAATTTGCAGCCCATGTGTACGTGTATGATAGCAGATGCATGTAGATGAGCCCACAGCTTTACTAGTAATTTGCAGACCATGTGTACATGTATGATAGCAGACAAATGTAGATTAGACCACAGCTTTACCAGTAACTTGCAGCCCATGTGTGCATGTATGATAGCAAATGCATCTATGCATGTAGATGGGCTCACAGCTTCTCAATTAATTTGCACCCTATGTGTATGTGTATGATAGTAGATACATGTAGAGGAACCCACAGCTTTAGTAGCAATTTGCAGACCATGTATATGGGTGTGATAGAAGATACATGTAGATGAGCCCCACATCTTTAAAAGTAATTTGCAGCCATGTATGATAGCTGATGCTTGTAGATGAACCCAGATCTTTACTAGTAATTTGCAGACCATGTGTATGTGTATGGTAGCAGATGCATGTAGATGAGCCCAGAGCTTTACTAGTAATTTCGAGCCCATGTGTACATGTATGATAGCAGATGCATGTAGATGAGCCTATAGTTTTACTAGCAATTCGCAGCCCATTTGAATCTGTATAATAGCAGACACATGTAAATAAAGCCCACAGTTTTACTAGAAATTTGCAGCCCATGTGTATGTGTACGATAGCAGATGCACGTAGATGAGCCCAGAGCTTTACAAGTAATTTGTCACCCATGTTTACAAATATGACACAGATATATGTAGATGAGCCCACAGCTTTACTAGTAATTTGCAGCCCATTTAAATCTTTGTGATAGCAGATGCATGTAGATGAGCCCACAGCTTTATAAGTAAATTGCAACCCATGTGAATCTGTATGATGCCAGATGCATGTAGATGAGTAAACAGCTTTACAAGTAATTTGCAGCCCATGTGTATGTATATGATAGCAGATGCATGTAGATGAGACCCAGCTTTACAAGTAATTTGCAGCCTATGTGTATGTGTATGATAGCAGATGCATGTAGATGTTCCCACAGCTTTACAAGTAATTTGCAGCTCATGTGCTGGTGCATGATAGCAGATACATGTAGATGAATCCACAGCTTTACTAATAATTTGCAGCTCATGTGTACTTGTGTGATAGCAGATGTATGTAAATAAGCCCACAGCTTTACAAGTAGCTTGCAGCCCATCTGCACTTGTATGATAGCAAATGCATGTAGATGGCCCACAGATTTACATGTAATTTAATGCCCATGTGTACGTGCATGATAGCACATGCATATAGATGAGCCCACAGCTTTACAAGTAATTTGCAGACCATGTGTATGTATATGATAGCAGATGCACGTAGCTGAGTCTACATCTTTACTAGTAATTTGCAACCCACGTGTATGTGTATGACAGTAGATGCATGTATATAAGTCCAAAACTTTACAAGTAATTTTGCAGTGCATGTGTATGATAGCAGATGCACGTAAATGATCCCACAGCTTTACAAGTAATTTTCAGACCACGTGTATGTATATGGTAGCAGATGTACCTAGATGAGTCCACAGCTTTAAAAGTAATTTGCAACCCATGTATATGTGTGTGATAGCAGATGCATGTAGATGAGCCCACAGCTTTACTAGTAATTTGCATTACATATATACATATACAATCATTCTGCGGCTTCATAGCTAAGCTACAGCCACAAATGTGCATGAAGGTTACTGAAGGCCAGCATAGTGTTCATAGGCTCACAGATGAACTGTTACACAATACCACATAATAAGCAGCTCTAGCAAGGAGGATAGAGAAGCAGCAGACAGAATATAGGGACTCTCCTACAGTAGCTCACCTCTTATGCCAGGGGTAAGTCACAGAAAGTGACCACTATTATAGGTACAGTGCTGAATGGCATACAAAAAGGTTAAAAGTACACCTTGAAAAATAGATTGTGCTGCAAAAACATACTATACTATTACCTGCTATCCTGTCTTAACCATCACTTCCTACTGCTGCTGATCTGCAGGGTAGGAGTGCAGTATGTTATAATACTGGATCATGAATTGTTCAGCAATCTTGGAGATAGTGGCATATTAAGTGTACTTTGGGCCATAGGTAATATTCAAAGTATGGCACCACCATATACACACACACACACACACACACACACACACACACACACACACACACACACACACACACACACACACACACACACACACACTCACTCACTACACACACTTTGTTTTTCTTTTTCATCATGCATAAATGTGCATGTTCTGTTTTGGATTTAGCTTCCTCATTGCTTTAAGCCATAAAAGATCATTCAAAGTGCAGCCATTTTAATACCTCAGTGTTCACATCTGTCATTCACAGGTACTTGACAGTGTACATTTCAAATGACCTTTTCTGATTAAAAAATGGTGGCAGTAAAGTGTTCTACGTTTCTTCACACAAACACACACTAGATTCAATAAGCATTACTAGACATGTAGTCAAGAAGACCACTGAGCAGCATACCTGAAGGCATTCTCAATTTAAACAACTTGCTTGGAGTCACATGGTAGGCAAATGGAGGCTGAGAGATTACAATTATGGACTATAGGAAGAAAGTAATTAACAGCCCATAGCCTGAAGTTGATATGTTTGTTGCTAAATATGCTTATTAGTTGCACTTAAGATTACTGTATGTTGCAATGGCTACTGATGTTCAGATTGTGAGATTTTTATTTGCAATGGCTTTTTCATTTTTTTCTCTCTATAATCCCTCCTATGCTTTTAATTTTATTGTTTGGAGTTTGCTTAGATGAGGAATTCCTACAAAGACATCACATTTTGCTATATGAATGAAAAAAAAACTGAATTCTCGCAGTTAGATAATTATTGGTGGAGGAGCTATAAAGCCCTGAAAATGGACAACTCTGTCTAGGTACTGGTGACAGTAAATTTTAAGTACTAGCAGCTATCATGCTGATATTATTTTTTATTTGAATTTTTGTATGTGTTAACCAGGCAAGTGACATTGTCATCAAGGCCCCTTTTTAGCCATGACCCAGCTCACTATCATATTGGTCGTTTTTACATTTTTAATTTATTAAAAGTGAACTAGGCATCATGGATACTTTTCAGCCCTGCCTCAAGTGACAAAAGGGTAAGATAAATGCAATGCATATGGGCACTTTATGATAATCAGGCAGCATGTCTTGGCTGCCCACAAGGTTTAATGCAGCTTGCATGAACTACAGCAAGGTGCAGGGGAAGGGGTTAGAAAATGATCAGTGTCCTATATGCAGCCTAAAAATCTCAGTGACGTTAATGGAACAACAGTATACAAGGTAAGATTTAGGAAGACTGATTTACCCCACTCACATTTAACAGGTTCTATATCAGTTTCTAAGCCTGGAAAAGACTGAAGTACACAGAATTAATAGTCATGAATAAGGATCTTCATTCTGTCTCACTGCTGTTGTGGTATTGCTAACACAGCGGTGTAAATGAGAATCAGAATGGTGATGTGGCTCCTACTATAAAGGTGAGAAACCTTTTGTGAACATCTCATGCCCTGAAAGTCCAGTAAAACAAGTCAATCTGCAGACAAATGAAGGGTGTATACCTCTACAGTACTAAAGTGACCTGGGGATATACAGCAGTTTGGCAACACAGTGTACATGTTTGGAATTTCTACTAGGCAGAGGGTCTGATAAATAAGAAATCCCACAATTATAAATGGACCAGCAGTGATAGATGGACTGATCCACTCAGGGTTATGGAATGGAGTAGCACTCATATAACAGCAAGATATGCTCCCAGGTTTTATTTAACTCTTAGTTCTTAACAAGCTGATTGGGAAAGCACTTCTTTTTTGACTGTAGATAAAAGGCAATTTGTCTAAACAATGTTCTTCTTGGCTCAAGTGAAAGGAACATTTCCAGTAAGGCATGCAGAAGTTTCTGAGAAAGGTAGCCTTTCAATTTATTGGATGCTTTCTCGAGCTTATTATGGCTTAATGAAACACCTTTACAAAAAGTTCTTCATACAAACATGGTGATGTTGGGCTACATCAGTATGTCATTTAATGCTATTGATGAATACTTTTTACCCCTATTTGAGTGGGATGCCCTCATAATGACCTGTCAAAATACAGTCTAAAACCGAATGGTATTTTCTGATTCTGCAAAGCAGGCATTACTTATACTTAAGCAACTTTATCTCGGTAAGTCACCCATGTGTCACATAAGCTAGAGTAAACGTTCCTGCAAGGCATTTTTCACAGGGCAAAGGCAACTCTGTTCTACCTGCTGCATATTTTAGTCTTCATAAAGAAGGTGCTGCCTGTTCAGTGGAACACAGGCTGTTTTCCACTTTTTAGCACATGCAAACTACAGCACCAAGCCATTTGAATTTGGGACAGGAAGTAATAGGGTCTATGTTAAATCATCGAACACTTAAAAAAGCAAAAAATTATTTATCAAACCCATGTAACCGAAAGCTTACAATCTCGACCACTTAGAATAGTGATTTTTTCCAAGGGAAAAAAAAATCACTGTTCCACAAAAAAAAAAAAAAATTAAAACATTACATAAAGTGAGGGGCTTTGCCCCCACACCCCCTACTTAAATATACCAACTCCGAGATCACACTACAGTCATGAAAACGGCAAAGTAACGGAAGTGGCCAAGAGATTTCTTTCCCAGGGAAAGAATTCTCTTATATGCCGTTTCACTATTTTGCCTTTTCGTGCTTTCAAGTTTGATCAAGACGCATTCAAAAGAATGCGTCTTCGATCATTTAATAGGAACCCAAAGTGATATAAGCAAAAGGTAAAAATTAATAAGCGGAAAAGGCAAAATGGAATATTTGTGATGTAGAATTAGTTTTCATTGAAAAGACAGTACACTAACAGAATATATGTTGGTGTGTTACATTTTCAAATTACATATGTACATGTCTGTACGCGGTAGTGGTGCTGCGGTAGCATTGTCACCTCACAGCAAGACGTCCCATTCGATTCTCAGCTAGAGCGTCTTCTGTGTGGAGGCATACATGAATGGGCGTGCCTTCGTTGAAGGTTGTGCGTCAGGGCTGGTAGCTCAGCATATAAAAATCCACTACCAAACATTAGCGGACCGGAGTTCCACTGTGGCGATCCCTAACCGGGATAAGCCGAAAGACACAACAGCAACAACAACAAGACACAACATATGTACATGTCTGTTTATACTATACACCGACTAAACACATGACTATATAAACACCCTCATATTTGCATAAACATATAATGCACACACGTCACAAACTGTACAGGTAATCTGAAATCTTACATACAATTCTAGAAATTCTATTTACACCCCTTGATATGTTGATGGTTAAATATACTGCATGGCATACATTCTACACTCTTAAACAGGTATTAGAACTAAATTAGTCTTACCATGGGCACAAGTCATAAAAAATAATTCCCATCCACATGATGATCTTAAATCGTCATTTTAACTAAAGCTTGCAGTTGGTACAGATAAAGGGCAGAATGTAATGCAAAACTACAATGCAGATAAGCTTTATAGTAACCTTAACCTAAAACAATAGAAAGTTTTTAGGTATGCTTTCTTTTCAATGCAAATTACACCAGCCTATGCACATGCACAAAACAAAAATCACACTTCTGAGCTAAAGTGGAGCACCAAAAATGAAAATGACAAAATGGCAAGTTTGTTTAAGGCCCACTGACTGTAACTTGATTATATCAGTGGGGGCTATTCATCAATCATAGCCTCACTGTTCACTGTCTACATAGCAAATGTCTAATTCTGGTAAAATATATAATTATTAACACAAAAATCAATGTATTTCAAGTTTGTTCAACACAGACACACAGTTACCCCAAATATTCCACCTTATTTCACACAAAGACACACTTACCTGGCAAAGCCAGACATTTTTAACTGAGTAAATAACAAGAGGGTAAGTTACTTTCATCCACAGATGACCGAAACCACTCAGATGTTATAGCCACTGTGCTGTCTGTACATCTCCTCTGATTCTGACAAAAAATAATACCGCTCAACCTCTTACCACAACAATCAGGATCAAAGTCAAAAATAATATGGGACAAAGTCCCAAAATTAGGGACAGGTTTTAAAGATTGCTCTTATATACTTAGACCGTTGCTAGAATAACTGCTTTTGCATTAGCATACATGTTTTCTGAAGGATGTGAAGTCTGAGACTCCAATGTCTGTCACACATAGAAACTGCAGTCCTCAGCCATTTGCCAGAAAATTACAGCTTTCATGAGAAACATATGAGACGGCATTAGGAGCACTCTAAGAAAGTGACGGTTGAAACTAAGAAAGAATGTAATTTCATATTTATTTCACATAAAGAATAGCCACAGATATTCCAACTTATTTCATAGAGATGCACAATAGTTCTGTAATGCCAAGTAATTAATTGAGCAAATGATAAGAGTGTAAGTTGCTTTTCCTCCTACTGGGTGCTTGCCCCCCAGCTGCTCATCAGTTCTCCAACTACCTCATTTTTTAGGGTTGCTCTGCACTTTCCCCTGTCACTTGAACTGCTACAATTGTGGGTTAGACAGAGAAAGTGGAGAAAAATAACCCACAGTGTCATATATGCTGGCAGTACACACTAGATAGAAGGATTTATTTGTATGCCCTAACTTGGCCCTGATGGTGATGTCATGCACATCACCAAATGCAGTATCACTAAGCTCCAGAGACCCCCACGCCCCGATTCTTTAGTTTTACTAGTGGTCTATCTCATGGTTATGGCATCCCTATCACGGGGGGGGTGTATCTACACCATGGAAGCAAACTTATCCTCCTTCACAGAGTAGTCAAGCTAGCAAAGTTGCCCTTACCTACCCTTCTTTCATAGGGTCCTCAAATATCCAAGCCATTTGTTGATCTCAGGACATAAAAGTCATAATAAGTTGTCCATTTCTCTGTTCCACAGAGCTGGCCTGAGTAAGTTTCGTTCATCTGCAAATAGCCCCATCCCCAACTCAGCAGCTCATTAACAGCTCAGAGCCTTAATCTTCTGTGTGAACAGCCACACTTTGCTGTGTGCACATCCCCCAACTGTGATGCAATACAAAAAAAGTAAAATACCTTCTAACCTCATAGGATGAGAAACAGGAGTAACACCAAGAAAATAATGACCTAAATCAGGGATCATTTTTAAATACAGCTCATACATAATTAAAAAGTTGACAGAGTAAGAGTTTTTGCATTGACATGAATTTTCTTAAAGAAATAACGTCTGAAACTCTAATGTCTTCCCTATTTCATATCAGTACATATTAGTGATTTGCCAGAGAAATGCATATTGTATGAATGCCAAACAACAAATATGAGGCAAATCAGGAGCATTCAGCAAAATCAAGAACCAATGAAATTCAGAGATATAACTGGCTATATTGGTGCCTGGTGAACTTTTGTACATACAGCATATCCAAGGCATCTACTGTGTTCCTATTCCTGTTCACACCTGTACCGTTGTGCAT
>NC_056731.1:1677140264-1677255264 GCF_019279795.1 Protopterus annectens | reverse complement strand
GGTGGAGAGGGCTGTGGGTTCTGTTCACACACCAGGTCAATTGATTGCTGACACTGTAGTTCAGCACAAGGAGGTATGCTGCATTCCTTAGAGTGTCATCTTTTGCATGAGATGTTAAACTAATGTCTCATTAGCATGAGTTGGTGGTAGCTCTTGTGAATGTAAAAGAATCAATGGCTCTATTGGAAAAGGATAGGGGTCCTTTATTTAACACAACATAAAAACATTCTTTACATATTTGCAAAATTTACATACTTGCAGGCATATATATATATATATATATATATATATATATATATATATATATATATATACACACTTGCATTTTTTACTATTTTATCACTTTTCTTATAACATCCTCATTGTTATTCGTCCATAAATTACTGCTAGTTCTCCTCCCACAACCATAATTAGATTTTTCTAAATGTGTCTGACAAAATCCATGTCCCATTAGACAAAATTTAATTTAATCTTTTATCACAAATAACCCATATTACATAAAAAATTGTATCTCCCCTTTGCATATACTCTTTCTTATTAGTCTTATACTCCGTCCATCCTCGACCCCTTTTCCCATTTTGCACATGGGGTTAGGGTGTCACTTCGGCTTTGACAATCATCTCAAGCCAAGGTTTACACTGCCAGATGGCTAACCCTGTCTCAGTAGTTCATTCATACCACTCATTCATGCATACTCACACCCAATTTAGAGTGTCCAATATACTTACTGTATGTCTTTGTAATGTGGGAGGAAACTGGAGAAAACCCATGTGACTGCAGGGAGGACATACAAATTCTGCACAAAAGGCATCCCAGCTGAGAACTGAACCAGAAAACCTCTTGCTGTGAGGAAACAATGCTAACCACTGCACCACCTTCACTTCGGCTTTGACAATCATCTCAAGCCAAGGTTTACACTGCCAGATGGCTAACCCTGTCTCAGTAGTTCATTCATACCACTCACTCGTGCATGCTCACACCTACAGCCAATTTAGAGTGTCCAATATACTTACTGTATGTCTTTATAATGTGTGAGGAAACTGGAGAAAACCCATGTGACTGCAGGGAGGACATACAAATTCTGCACAAAAGGCATCCCAGCTGAGAATTGAACCAGAAAACCTTTTGCTGTGAGGAAACAATGCTAACCACTGCACCACCATGGCCACCCCTCTTATACTATCTATACATAATCATATTCATATCTATATAGTTTGTCATTAATATTCTCTAAAAATGAAATCTTCTCACAGCTTCTTGAGAGTTTCACCACCCTTTTACATCAAAAAAGCATGGTCTGTTGTCTCTTCTTCCCTACAAAATAAAGACTCTATTTCAACTTTCTTTTTATATAGCATATTCTCCTTTACTGATATTACTAGTCTCCATAGAACATCCTGACACTCTACTATCTTAGTACACCACATTTTCTTTACTCAATAGCTTTAATCTCTTCTTCTGGTAAATTTTCCCATGGATTTACATAATAATATTGTTTCATCACCTTATTATACCACATCTTTATATCCTTCCCTACATCATCATTTTTTTTTTATTTTCCATGTTAAAATATTTTATTGATAATTTCTGTTTTCTTTACATTCATATTTTTTTTTCTTTTTTCTTCTTTTCATCATCTCACAAATTTTTTGTTACTTATTTTTAAACATTCTTCCTATTAAAATTTCATTCTCTTTCTTTAACCCCTTTAATACTCTATACATGTTTTAAAAATCTGACTAAACAATTGGATTTTTTCATTTATAACACATCTCTTTTTATAGGGTTTAATCTTGAATCCCATATGATACAAAACACAAATTGAACAATTTCCTTTTCTTATTTTACAGGGGCCACTCAAACATTTATCATGTATGCTATTTTTCCCATTAATACAAAATTCACCAGATAAACCTTTTTTATGAATGCTATTCTGTATGTCCTCCATAGAAGACACATTTCTTTCACTTCTTTTATTAATCCTTCCATTGCATCATAACTACATAATTTTCCCAAAGTGTATTCCTCATAGACTTCATTCATTAAAAAATAGACACCTCCAATTTTCACCAAATCACCCAAACCCTACTGTTAATTTAATTCAAAGTCATTCTAATTTCTTTTAAACATTCTTTTAGACAAACCAAAGCTTCCCCCGTGCATATTTTGTTATTAGCAACTATAACGATATCATCTGTGTATGTCAGAACTACCAGTATTACCACATCGTTTTGTATCACATATCTAGCATTTTTCATTGTATAAGCTACTTCACTCACTATCACATTCATCAGCAGTGCAAACAATATTTCACTCATGGGACATTCTTGTCTTATACCACACTTCATGGATATTTTTTTACTCAGCCACCCATTCACTAACACCCTCACTCTATTATTCTGATATGCTGACATATACACTCTCCTAAATCTATAAACTATTCCATACTTTTCCATAACATCCCAAAAATCATCCTGTCCTGCTGTATCAAATGCCCTGCAAATATCACCTATCATTTATCCCTTTTACTTATATTATCCACAATTTCTCTCACAACCAGTAACATTCCTGACCTCCATTCCCTTTTTTACTTTCTTCCAAACTATGCCTTATCCTTCCTTTCATTCTCCTCTGTATTATTCCCATGAAAATATAATCTGTGCTATTTAGTTTGATGGATCTCCATGTTTTTATTACTTTCTTCTCAATTTCCTTCCAGTAAAAGTTTAATATCCCACTGCATAACTCTTCATAAACAAACTATTCCTTCAATTATCCATTCATTTCATTTATAAAATATAATCTAGGCCAGATACTGAATCAATATTTACTTTCCTAAATAGTTTATCCAATTCATTAATACTAATTTCTTTTTCAAATTATTCCTTAATTCATTCTAGAAATATCTTTACTTTCTATTTTATCTCTTATTTTCCGTATGCTGTACTACAGTACTCATTTTTTGCTCTTGTGTTCTTTTTACCTTTACTTTTACATTGTTTCATTTCTGCCATTGTATTAATGTCATCCTCTACTATTTTACCAAAATATGTAGATATGTCATCTCTTCTCCCTTGTAAATAATATATGTCTGAACAATGTCTTATTTTTTTCTTAATTTCATTTATATAAATATGTTTTCATTATCACTATACACTTGTATTAGTCTCCAGATTATGTGATACATTTTTATACATATTTCCATACTTCATTATCTCTTCCATTCTTATATCATCTTGCTACTGAAAATACTTTTTGTGTTTCTTGTTAAGTTCAATCTGCCACTCGGACAAGGCTTTACAGGGGTCCTTCATGGTTATATGATCCTTCCATAATGGTAATATATCCCACTCTCTAATCCCATCCCATAATTTCTCTTTTATTCTTTTTATTCCCTGTCCTATTTTAATATGTTTCCTTTCTTCCATCATCTCCATCCACATCACTAAATGGTCAGAAAAAAACATCACAACTGTATCGCTGTCTGCTACGCCAAGCCTTCCAATAATGCAAAATTACAATTGAAGTACCCTGCCATTATAATTTTCATGTTAATCCTCATATAGTCTTACATTTGATGAAATAGATTATCTCTTTCCTTGCTAGTTATATATGCATATATGAATATAATTCCATAAACATTTTTTCTTTGCCTGACATCCACAACAGTTAACCTTCCCATCATTACCAATGTTATATGTAGTATTTTCACTACTTATTGTATATAACGCAGACATTCCAGAATTACTTTTATTTCCTAAGGTCTGTATTAAATTTCCACCCCATGAATTTCCATATACAGTTTTTGTTTTTCTTGTCAGGAGTCAGAATAACATCCACATCATAATTAACACACCATTCCAGTATCCCTATCCTTCTTGCAGTATTAATAATACTGTTCAGATTTTAATGAAAAGATTCTAACATTTTTGCTTTTCCTGCTTTTCAGTTTAAGGGAAATGTTTTATATGTTTGCTTTCGTATTTGTACTCTTTCCTCTATTCAATATTTTTCTCTACTTATGTACAATTAATTCTTGATCCTCAGAAGCAAAATTTTCTCTGGTTAGAACTTTAATGTAAGTCTCTTCTCCTGAACTTTCTCCCTGCATGCAATCTCTTTCATCCTTCCCCCCCCTCCATATTTTTTCTCTTTTCTGTACTAGTTTCCTCCTTCTATTATATAGCTTGTTTATGGCAGGGGTCCACCAGATTGTTTCCTTTTCTTAGAGGAGTAAGTCTTGGTTTTGCTTGGGTTAGCATGATCCATGCATTCTTGTAGGTGCCCATAGAATGCATCAGTAAAGGATTTTGCAGCTTGGACAGCATTAGCCTTTTGCATGGGGGCTTTGAAACTTTCCACCTCCATCTTAAGTAATATGACGTTTGCTTTTGAAAAGTTTTTCACAGTGGTTTCCTTGTCCAGGGGTGGGGGTGGAATGTGGATATCCAAAGTGATTTGTTTATGGTCAGATCTAACCAGTGAGTAGTTAACCTCCAGTGTGGAACACCGATCGCCCATGTTGGTGATGACCAGGTCCAATATGCTGTCACTTCTGGTGGGAGTGTTGACCCGTTGTTCCAGGGTGTCTGAGTTTATAAATTCTAGGAAATGTTGGGCAAGGGAGTTAGTACTTGAGTAGTTCTCCCAGTTAATGTTTGGGTAGTTGAAATCACCCAATATTAGGGTGTTTGGTAGGACCTTTATGTTACCCAGTGTTTCCTAAAATGTGGAATGGGGGTCCTGGGACATGGTGGGTGATCTGTAGCAATCTACAATTTGAATTGCAGTTTTGACCATTGTTAGTTGCACGTGGATAATCTCTGAATCATCATGTTGTGCCACTAACCTGGAGGTGTGGGTTTCCTTGATGAACATGGATACTCCTCCGCCTTTTGTATTTTGGTCTGGGTTCTGTGGCCAAAATGTATGGTATGAGTTGTAGCCTGGTAGTGCTGGGGTGCTATCTGGAGTCTTAAACCAGGTTTCTGTTACTGCACATATATTGATTTTCTCCATACTGAGGAGTGCCTTGAGTGCGTGCATTTTGAGGTTTAGACTTCTGGCATTGAGTAATATTACCCCTCAGATTTTTGTTACTTGTGCTATTTATGGCGGTGGATTTGTCTTTTGAGCCTTGCCTAAAAAAGGCACTATGGGGGTGGCAAGAGCCTTGGCCAGTATTTGAAAGCCTAAGGGTGACAGGTGCAAGCCATCTCTAGCAAAGCAGCATGGCTTGTCAAGCATGTCATCCCAGGCAGACAGACAATGGATCCCCTTTGAATGACACCAGAAACTTAGCCAATTGTTGAAATTGATATTTTTTTCTTTATACTGTGATATCATTCTTGGTGAGGGCAGGATGCTACTCAGGGTGATATCTGCCTGGGCTATGTAATCAGAGAGCTCTTCCATGTCTCTTTTCATGTAGTCCAGGGAGGTATGGCTCAGGTCATTCACAAAAACATGGAAAATGACAGAGTTGTATTTGTACATGTCCTGGAGTTACCTGAGTGCTTGTGTTATGTGGCAAATCCTGGCACCCGACAGGCAGCTAACAGTAACCTTCTCCTTATTCAGCCTAGTGACTCAGATGTCAGTGTACCTGACTATAGAGTCACCTATTACTAGCATGCTGGATATGTTATTTTGCCTTGAGGGCTGTGATTGCATGGCACACTGGTTTTGTGAAGTATGTGTTTCATGGTTTGTGTTGGGGGGGTGGAGGTTGCTTGGATGTCTGCTTTGGAGGGCTCTGTTGCTTTTGCAGATTTTTATTTAGAGCCTCCGAGTATGTTTTCATGTATTTATGTGTGTTTTTTGCTGGTGCTGGTTTAATGGGTCTATGTGAGACTGGTGGTGTGATGCCAGTATTTCCCTTCTCCTCTTGACTGTCTGATCCAGTCTTGGGTTGAGCGAGCTTAGCCTCCAGTTTTTCTGTATAATTGCATCTCTCGCATGTATTACTGTTTGGTGGTAGGAGGAGAGGGTTGCCTGTGTACATCAGGCAGTTGTAACATTGCCTCAAAATGCCCAGATTCACCAATTGGACTGGAGAGTACATCTGAAACTGCCCTTTGGACATGCCTGGATAGGTATAGTAAACTGTTTTCCTGAATGGCTGGTAAGGTCTAATAGAGAGCCTTGTCCTTCTGTAGTTAGGGTTTATAAGTGCTTGCTATGAGTTTTGAGCAAGTGCCGGGCTGAGAAATGAATGGCTTGAGTGCTTAAGTTGAAAGTTTGTCTAGTTCCAAGGGAAAAATTGAAGACGAGACTTTGTGGAGCCCGGAATAGTCATGCCCTAGCTAACCGGTGCTGCCCGGCATGCAAAACCAGGCAAATGCGGTTTTTATAGCAGGGAAATGAAAGAGATAGAAATTAGCCCAAAATGGTCAATAAACTATTACTTTCTGGGTGGAAACCACTCCTCCAGGGACAGATAGGCTGCTCAAAGTTCCCCTCTCTCACAGGTGAACAGAGAAACTTCCTTCTATCCAAGTAAGGTATGGGCAATGATGCACATCTTATCAAGTGATCACCTTAGAATCTGACTGCAAACGATTGGAAAATGTCTCTAAAGCATCTTATACCCAAAGGCACAATTAATTCAAGCATTTCCTTCCACAAAGCACACAGCTTTCCAAGATAATCAATCATACTAGCAAAACAATCAATATAGCATGGAAACACATACAGCTGTCTACCAATCAACTAATCCATATACTGCCAGTATATACAATACTAGACAGGAAACATATGAACATAAGCAAAATGCCATAGCATAAGAGATATTTACTTGCTTTAAATAATTATTAAGTATTTACTTAACTTTTTGCTACATGTGCAATCAGTAGTAACCTGTAATTCAGGGAGGGAGGTAATGTCATGAAAGTTACATTTGGTACTTCACTCCTCTGCTGTGCTGGGTTTTTACTTCATCCACACATGGAAGTAGTGTATTGAGGAACCTACGGAGTATAATGCAGGCTGACATCTATGATATATCCATTGTGTCCCCTGTTTACTTCTGGAGATTCCTGTAGTAAGAATGTTACAAATAACCTACAATTTAGTGTCTGTCAATATGGAAAGCCCACACGTTCCTCTTGATCTTTTTTTGTAGTGGATGCATATCAACCAGCCTGCCTGATTTCTCTGCCCGCACAAGAGCAGTTTATCAGCTGTTGGTATGTAAGCTGGTGATCTGTAATTCATTTCAGATTTGGATTTCATATCTACATGTTGCACTACTGGATGTGTGGTAATGGAGTTTATACTCACTAAATGTCAGTTCACAAATGTTGTTCTTGTTCTGTGCATCTTGGTTTGTTGCAACTTTGAAAGTTTCCTTAACTGTTTGTTCTTATAGTTTTCTGCAAATTATTGTGTGCCTAATGTACCTAATGATTAAGAATGTCAGTATACCTTCAGAGGTACACATTTCCCATCTCGTTATACATTCATTAGACTATATGCCTTCCTTTACATGTCATTTTATGATGTCTTGTTTTCATTACTGCTCCATAGCACTAGCTGGCAATATAAATTGCAATACGCATCAGCTTAGACACTTCTTGCACAACAGCATACCTATACTATGGAAGCTGACCAGGAATCACAGCAGAGGAAGATCTGTCTGTCTGTCTGTCTATAAGCAGTTTTTTTTTTCTTTGATACATTATAAAGGTACTTTTTTGGGTAGGGATCATTAGAGGTATGTACGCTGTGCCACAAGAAAGTACCATGTCTATAAGATGAGGTCCATTTTGATCTTGACCCCTTATCATTTAAGCTTAATCAGGGATAGATGTACTTTCCCCTTGTAGTTAACCATTTGAAAACTGAGCTCTTACTTGTAGAAGAAACCCACTGAGATTTTTGTCAAATGCATTGTCCGAGGACAAAATATGTTACCTATAACATATGCCAGCAAACAAGGATGTATGCAGTATAAGATAAGGTTACACTTCAACTGTGTCATAGCTTATTTTGCAACATCAGTTAGTAAGTTATTATTTTTACTGAAACCGCAGAGTATCACAGAGTTCAGTATCCGAAAGCTCAGTGGGACACTGCAACATCTGAGTTTAATTGGCCATACAAAATTGTTTTCTTTGTAGGGGCAATTGTACCGCAACTCAAAAAGTAATGGTAGATTAATGTAAAGTATGACCATAAGGCGGAAATATTCCTCAGATATCCACTGATGAGTAATGTATTGCATCCATAGAAGAAACCAGCAGTGTCAATGCCATAGCAGGTAACACACTTGACTTTGGTGCAGAAGGCTGTTGGTTCTCTTCCCACACCAGAGTGATCAATTGCTGACAAATGAAATATTGAACTGAGGACCCATCTGCCTGTGTTAGTGGTAGCTCAGGTGGATGGAAAATATCCCACAGCTGCTATTGAAAATAGAAGGGGTAGTTCCCCAATCCTCTGCCTAAATTAACCCAAATAGTGTAAATATCTCTTCAGGCCTCCCCTAAAAAGAAGCTATTATTCCCCAAAAAGATAGGAAAATGTCTCAAATCTTCTACAATCTGCATCAGATAATATGCTGTTGTGGTATAGTCTTGGTCACATGCTCTGTGTAACATCTTGGACACCTGCAATCTATAAAAATCACTGTTATCACATGCAAAAACTTTAATACTATTCTGTTATACCACCACCGTTTGAGCCACCACTGTCTGCTAATTCCACATTTTTTCTCAGGTATTAGTTCCCTTCCTACAAGTTTTTACATTATAGCCTATTTTCCACGGTGAACACCAAATTTCTAATATCAATGAAATAATTATGTAACACAAGGAGTACTTGAAGCACCGTGATTATACTCTGAATTCAGGAATAAGACAACATTGTTAGATGTAGGAAAAAAGCATAACAAAGTGTGTTATGGGTGTTCATCCTAAAACGCTGTAATATAAACTGTAGGTAGATCATCTGGTGCACTGGGTAGGTCGCCATTTTGTTACCTCCCTTAATTCCAAGTTGGGCAGCAAAACAAAATTCTTATAAAAACAAACAAACAAAAAAAAAACTCTTCTGACTTTTGGGTACCCGTAGCAAGCTGCTTACTTCAAAAGAAACAAACTTGCACAGTTAACTTTCCAACTGCTGAGCTCAGCACTTCAGACACTACCTCAATATCAGTATTCTTTTATAATTACTAGTACTTCGTGATGACTCCATTGGCACTTTTATTCATTATGGCCCCTAACAGCTTGCGCCCAGGGCAGCTGACCACTTCTCCCTGCCTTACTTAAGGTTGTGTCTGTAATGTGCCTTTTTCTGCCATATTTCTGTTTTGTCTGTCAGAGAATGGTGTATTATATTTTTTAAAAATGTTACAGAATCACCTACACTAACTTTGGCTGCTATGTGTGAAGCGGAACTACATGTCTTACAGCCCTTTGATCTCCAAAACACTTCATTCTATCATAGTTCC
Source organism: Protopterus annectens (assembly GCF_019279795.1). Classification (NCBI taxonomy): domain Eukaryota; kingdom Metazoa; phylum Chordata; order Ceratodontiformes; family Protopteridae; genus Protopterus; species Protopterus annectens. The sequence goes on along the minus strand of NC_056731.1, from coordinate 1,677,245,810 downwards.
TTTTTTTCTTTTTGATCTGTGTCATGCAGTACACTGTAGTAACAAATGTCCCGTGTACAACAAAGATTTGTGTAGAAGCATGTCTCCTATACTTTTCTCTCTCTCTCATTCTGTCTGTGTAACTGGTAGTACTTGCAACAGGTAAAACCCTATGTGCTAAAAGAATTATGATCTGGTTCTCCAGACTTAATAAAGTATTTAATGCGTTCTCAAAATGAGTGTCATTATTTACCTATTGAGCTTTGCTTTGCTACTTTCCTGAGATGGATTTCTTGGCATCGATTTTGTGAATATGTATCAAATTGGTTATGATCAAAGACCTGATCGTAATGCTGTCTATAAGAAACCTGCACCTGTTTCCTTCATTAACTGCAATAAACAGCAGGGGAGAGCTCCTAAGTTCATATTCAATTCATCGTCATATTACAGCAGCTAGTGCAGGTTACAGCAGGTGGCTACACAAATGTAACAAACTATAGGCCTAAACAATAGCAATGAAAGCCAATTAAAATATAGTATCACATGCAACAGGATCTGTACAAGATATCCGATGCCTTTGCTCCCTCTCACCTACTTATATCACAGATGAGTTACAATGGATTCCAAGCATCTCTGTGGCATCCCTTTCTTGCTCCTGCTTTCATATTATCATGAAGGAGGTCTGAAGGTCTGAAATTATTCTATTTTTTGGCTGAACTTTATACTACTCTGCACTGCTGAGCAAATCGTTGCATGTTCTGAGTAGCCACTTCTAGTCACGAATCACTGATTATTTCTTAGCATTTGGTGCTTAGTCTTCTGGTGCATCAAATTTCAGAGCTCATATTAATATTATAGTGACTGAAGTGTACATACCTGATATCCCACTGGTCAGTAAGTAGATATTCCCTCTGAGTTTAGTGTCTTGGTAGCTACCACTCAATATACATGTAAGACCATCGTGGCTGCACAGGCAAGTTTCACAAGGACCTTGGCAGGGGTTGGGAGGGTCATCCAGGCAATGAATATGAACATATGAGACTGCAAGGAACATGTGTGCGATGCCTTGAACAGGATGAATGACACGTTGGACAATGCAGTGTTTTTTCTGGATTATCTGTCAGAGGTGCGAGGACATCACCAGGGTCAGTCATCTGTAACATCCAAGCATGTTAGCCAACATAGCCATGACTGTTTGAAGTCCCACAGCTGCATGGTAGCACTTTCACTGCTACATTGGTTGGGGAAGTGTCTGCACCCAAGAGAGGTGGTCATGGTCATTGCCATACTGATACCTCCTACAGTAGATGCTAGTCATATTCGGACAGCACACTGACATCTAGCTATGGTCATGGAACAGCTATCACAACTCCTGAAAGAGCAGATACAGACAAGTAGTAATGATGCATTCAGAAACACCAAACTGTACTAGCATTTGAAGAAGACAGCCAGACTGAACATCAGACATCAACAGCCCAAGTCAGAATGTTATAAGGGCAGGACCCAATCATCTTCATTTGCACAGGTGGGGGAGGAGGTACAGAAGTGGATGCCTTTCACGTGAAAGTGTGAGAGTATGACTGCTGTGGTATGATGAAATGAATGATGGAGCTTATTGTTAGTGTGTGAAGGTTTTGTGTTTGTGTTGAGGGGGTTACTGTGTCAAACAGCCTGGCGCACTCAGTGTGGGAATAATTTATGGGCAGTTGTGGTCTGCATGTGCATCTGAAGGGACATAGCCTCAGCACATTGCCCACCACTGCATCATGGCTCACTGGGGAGGACCAAGGTATGCATGGCAGGTGGTTCAGCTTCCAGTGCATGGCTCCACCAATGAGAACTGTCTCTACCAAGAATTGCACTGGCTCTCATGACCCTAGCTAGATGTCAGTGTGCTAACTGAACATAACTGAGGTCTGCTAGAAGAGGTGTAAGCATATGCCTAAACATAGTCATGAAGACAGCCTCTATTCAGTGTAGAACCATCCACAACTGATACAGCATTGGAAGTGCTACCACTGTGGGAGCAGGATCTCACCCATCCATGACCAGGTTGGCTAACATTTGAGGATGTGACAGATGACTAACCTTGAAGATGGCCCAGATCTCCTGAGAGATGATTCATAACCGACACAGCATAGTTTCTCATGATTTAAATTTTCCAAGTCTTTTGGGAGTCTACTACCATGAGGGGAATGGACCCCATTCCAAAGTCAGGGTATAATTAAAAATTCTGAAATTAGTAATGTTTCAATTTTTGATGTTATGCAAAAGTGCTCTTTGCAGCACTAGCAATGTGTCCAGAATTGACTCCTTCTACAATTCATATGGAGTGCTATGCACGTCACACTCAGGAAGAAAATTTGTGACTGTTTCCAATTTTTGTTTATAGAACCTACATCTGTCTGTTTCTCCCACATGTGCAATGGACTTTGTAAGCCAGTGTGTATGTAGTCCAATGTCCTGGGCTGTCCTTATTAACGTTTCATGTTTTGATTTCAACTCACCTTTCCTTAACCATGCCTGTATCAAATCTTGATCAAGATGAGGATGTTCCAGGAGATCTGTATATTTGTCACTATAATTATGGCATTTCCACATTTGTTTCCTTCTCATCTGATCCCTTTCCTTATGTTCTTTCTTTTATGTTTTGGCACATTCAGTTGCTATCTGATTTTTGTCTACTGCTGGTTTAATTTTCATTCTGACTTCACACTGGAATGCTTCTATTAAACTAAGCAGAGAGATCAAATTAGACTTCATCTCCCCATGTTTTAAAACTTTCACTATGTTTGGATATGATGCGATCAGCAGATATGTATGCAGTCTTATGATTGCTGATCCATACATGAAATAAATTTTGAGGAAGCGCGTACCTCCTTCAGAGTGAGGGATATACAATCTTTGTATACACACTGACTTTTATATATCATTTGATAAGCATGAAGCATTTCCCTTGTTTCCCGTTCAACTAATCCAATACCTGTTGGGGTCAGTCAAACACACTAAAACTGTGAGTTAGAAAAGGAATCTCAAATTGTTTATATATGTCTTGATGCTGATCCTCCATCAGTTCCCAAAGTTTTATACACTCCCTTCTGCTCAAGTTCCTTTATATCACATTCCTATCCAAGACTGATATTTTCTTGATACTGCAACTTTCCTGATTTAAACTTTGCTTTTGCAAATTTATCAAGAACAGATGTCATTCTTATATCATCTGAGAAAGTTTTACTCACTTGCAGTTGTGCTTTTAACTCCTCATCTGATGAGCTATACGGTTTTAAGTCATCCCAAAAAGTAGATGAGATGTCTTTAAGCTAGCCATATTCTAGCCATGGCCTAGTTTGTTAAGTAAACAGCTTAATGGATTAAGGGCAAGACAAAACAACAGCAGTGACAAAGAATCAAACTGGACCATCTCCCTTTGAATTTTTATCCCTAAGATAATAATTTGCCCTTTATCATGGATTACCTGCAAAGTGATTTGCCACTGTTTCTTGGTCACTGTAACATAATTGATCAATGTAGGATATATCTTATACATCCATAAGCACTCCTTTATCCATGAATTTGGGATGCTGTCAAATGCTTTTTTTTAATTTATCCATGCTGTATTTAAATTTTCTCCTTTTTACAATTCTCTATTAGGGTTTTATTTAGCAAAACATGGCCCTTTGTTCCACATGACTTTCTTTTGTTACCCTTTTGTTCTATTACCATCATTTAATTTTTTTTCTAAATGACCATAAACCCTTGTCTGCATCATTTTCAGGATATAATTTGTAAGGGAAGGGAAGTTATTGGTCAATAGTTTTTAGGATGGTTTACATGTCCACTCTTAAGGAGGAGTATTATTTTTTATTATTTTTCCTGTTGTTAACCAGGTTGGTGTCTGGGATACACATATGAGTAATTATTACCCAGGGCTAAATTTTTGCAGAGATGTTAATAATTTTCAAAGTATATAAGGCAAGACTACCAGGCTGAGAATAAAACAGCTTTATTAAAATAATAAATATGGCAGCAGCAAATCATAAGCACTGTCAGGTAGAGTCCCTTCATCAGATGATAACTTTTAAAACAGACATCACATCTTATATAAAACAACATAACCGATCAAATTCAATAATTGACCCTCCTTTTTGCTAGAGCTGGTTTTAAAGGAAACACATCATTTAGTCCTGGGGCTTTGTCAGCTCACAGTCTTAATATCCATTGCATTTCCCTATACTCAGTTTCATTTCTCACATTTCCCATTCTTTGACTTCTATTAATAACCGTTAAGGCCATAAAAACAAAAGCATGACCTTCATGTATAGCTATATGCTTATACAATGCATTCTGTTGTTTTTTCAATCTGATGTCGGACAGATGCTTAAAAATCCTGTCTTTAAACCTACATTTGGTTTTACCTACATAGTACACTGTACATAATTGACAGCTAGCAATGTAAACCACATTGTGTGTATTACAGTCAGCATATGCATTCGTACAATAGGTCTTATCAGTCCTGGGATGTAAAAAAACAATTATCTTGCTTAATATGTCTACATGCCTTGCAATTTTGACAGGGAAATGTACCCTTGCTCTTAATATTACACCATTTAAAACCATTGCAGGAGGGTTCATGGCACAAAATATCTTCCAAGCTCTTATACTATAAATTAACTTTTATACTGGTTTCATAGATCATCATCATGTGGCAAGTCATCAGATGCCTCGCGATCCATTTGATTCTCCTTAGTTGCTGTGATATTACTTGTGTTGGATGTCCTATACTGAATCCTTCATTTTGAGGGTAATCCATAACTTCAGTTTTTATTTCTTTAGCTTCTCCATTACCAATCATCTTTTCTACTTTTTCCCTTTATTTTCTTGTTTTTTTGTAATTTACAATTTTCCATATCCAGTGCCTTTGCCTATATTTCGCTTCAAATATCTTTGGTGTTGTCTTTTTTGTATTGATTAGCTTTGCTTTCTCCTATACATAAATATTGTATTATATCAAATCTCATTTTATTTCCCATGTCCATATTCCTTCTTCAGATGTCTCCTACTTCAGTTGTTTCTCCTTAATTTGGGGACTCCTCGCTCATGCTGTGACATTACCTGTGTTGGATTTTGTAAACTAAATCCTTCACTTTGCAGATATTCCATTACTTTAGTTTTTATTTACCACTATCTCCCATTCCTCTTTTCTACATCCCCACTATTTTTGTATTGTGACATTTTCCATATTTGGGTTCCTTTGCCTGTATTTCTATTCAAATATCTGTGGAGCTGCTTTTTTGTATTGATTAGTTTGGCTTTCTCCTTTGCATAAATGTTGCACTATATCAGAACTCTTTTTCTTTTGCATGTCCATGTTTCAAAAATTTCTGTGTATGTTATTTATATTTTTGGACTTACTCTGTCACTTTTTTTTCCAGTTGACACAACATTTCTTCATATATATAATGTTTTTTAATGGTTCTGTTATATTAATGAATGCCAATTTTGCATTTAAAACTTATGCATTTTTTTTGGACAATTATTTTCTTTCTTGTAATTTTTCTGTTTATCTTAATGAATATGTTCTATCTGATAATTCTGGGCTTCTTGCATAATACTAAAAATGCATAATTCCTTCCTTATCCCCAACAGTCCACTCTGTCATCTTTATGGCTTTTTTGGGCATGCTAGTTTTTTACATTTTTTTGTGGGAGACTACTTCCTTTTATAAGGGTCTATATTAAATCAGCGAATACTTAAAAAACCGAACACTGATTTACCGACCACATGTAAGCGAAAGCTAACAATCCCAAACACTCAAAAGAGCGATTTTTTTCCCAGGGAAAAAAAAAATCGCTGTTTCCACAAAAAAATAAAAATAAAAAATAAAAACAAAAACTTCAAAACATTATGTAAACTGGGGGCTTCACCCCCTCCCACAACCCCTCTACTTAATTATACCAACTCTGATATCGCACTACAGTGAGGAAAATTGCAAAGTAACGGAGGCGGACAAGCAATTTCTTTCCCAGGGAAAGAAATCACTTATATGCTGTTTTGCTATTTTGCTGTTTCATGTTCTCAAGTTCGATCAAGACACATTTGAAGAATTGCGTCTTTGGTTATAGAATAGGAACCCCTTACTAATAGGTGGGCATCCTCCCCAAAAGCCTGGTGTAACCCCATTGTAGGAATGCTTCTGTGTATTGAGGATTATGCACTGCCATTTTTTCCAGTCCTAGCTCCAGTGCGCACACCTGGACTGGGCACTTTTTTTACCCTGGGACTTGTACATCCATCTGTTATTTTTGTTTTTTAATACATCTCTTTCCATGATATATGGTATATAAGATACATCAGTGTTGTTTTGGTGAGATTTTGTGAAAACAGGGTCTAGCACATGAAGGTACTCACCAATACTTGAGGATGAATTCAGTTCCAGCAGTATGCTCTCCTTTTCTTGTTGATTTCATCATCTCTTTCCATGATATATGGTATATAAAATACATCAGTGTTGTTTTGGTGAGATTTTGTGAAAATAGGGTCTAGCACATGAAGGTACTCACCAATACTTGAGGATGAATTCAGTTCCAGCAGTATACTCTCCTTTTCTTGTTGATTTCATCATCTCTTCATTTGGGACCCTCATCTCTCCATTTTTGACCCTGGTCCAATGTGTCATTTATCCAGTCCAATTTGTCACACACATTGTTCATGCAGTAATGTAAATCAGCATGGACTGTCTAGATGACCCTCACAACCTCTGCTGAGGCCATGGTGAAACATGAGTCTCCATCTATAATAGCACTATACATACGTTGGGTGGCAGCTACTGACACATCACCTCAGGGGGTGGCAGTAACCATTCCTCCTGCAAGAAGCACTACTGACCCCTCTGTTTGGATTCCCTGCCTGCCCATGAAAGCTAGGGTGCATTTTCTGACATTTGTGTACCTGGGTCTGCCACTCTTCTGTGATCTGTAGTGCCTCCATCAACCTGTTCGCTCTCAGATTGTAGTGTGACATAAGTTTATACAGGTAGAGAGACTGTGCCCATTGTCTAAGAGGGGAAGTGGGGGTCACACTCTCTGTGTCAATATTCATCCTGCATTCCCAGACTGTCCTTGCCCATCCTCAGTCTAAAAGATTTCATGCCTCTGTAAACGTATGCAGTGATAGGTACACTTGATGATGGATTTCAATCCCCACACCTATTATGTTATTTCCACAGTTCATTTCACAGTGTTCAAACTTTTCTAAAGATTTCCATGACATATGTTTATTCACACTTCTTTAAAACAATTTCTTCTGTGCTACATCTTACTAGTGGCCAAACGCACATGCACACACACACACACACACACACACACACACACACACACACACACACACACACACACATATATATATATATATATATATATATATATATATAAAGCCTGAAAGTGAAAACCTGAAACACCTGACCTGACCTAACACCACAGGGCTAACAATAGCAAAATATATATATATATATATGCATATATATATATATATATTTATATATATATATGTATATATATATATATATATTTATATATATATCTATATCTATATATATATATATATATATATATATATATATGTATATAGATAGAGATATACATGTATACATATATGATGCATGATGTCACAGTGAAAACTCAGGTGGGTTTAAACCTAGACATGTACATTTTGTCTGCCTCTGGATATCAAGTGTTCCAGTCTCCTGAAATGCATTAACAAGTCAACACTTTGATGAGTATTGCCAAGACACGCTCTGCTAATCACAACTCTGGAAAACTCATACTGGATTACAATCGCAGATTTGAACCCAGATATGTGCATTTGCTCATTTGGTTGCCAATTGCTGCAGTCTTTGATAAATATTTACCTATCATTTCTTTGATGATTGCTCCCATGACATGCCTTGCAAATACACAATTCTGGTGAATGTGTACTTGAAGAAAGTCAGGACTTAAAACTCAGGTATGTGCATTTGCCCCACTGTCAAGTGTTCCAGTCCCCTGAAATGTGCTTTTCCAGTCACTTTGGCTACTACTGCTTTTCTGGCATTCCCTACTAATACAGTGATCTAGAGCATGTCAGTGACATAGGTAAGGATTTGATTTCATTTATATTTCTCTTTTACTGCTTTCATGTATTACATTCCTGAATGTAAACCATCCTGTAATGAGCGTGTTCATTATGTGGGGGATGATGGCATTGTCTAAGATTATTATCTTTTTGAATATTCCTACCACTGTTGTGATGGCTTGTTGGGGAATATAAGTACCTAATGGCAATGATGACCTCTTTGATTGATTGGTATATTTATGCATGAAGAGTTAACATGTTATAAAGGCACTTTCACCATGACTGCTTCAGTGACTAACTTTGCTAATGTGGTTCTATGAAGCATATAGTGTGGGACTTCTGGGTTTGTTTCCCTTAGGAATTATCATTTGTCCTTTCATTTTGCAATCAGCCTGCATATGTGATACATTTCTGACATATGTTTTATTATGATCCTTTGCACTCTGATATCTGCATTGTCTCAATTTTACATTACAACTATACTAGCATGTGGAATAAATTGCTGCCCAGACCCACCTAGGGTCAGCAAATCTTAGTTATTAATTACCTTCTTGGTATAGTATGGGTCAACAACTAACACTCCTTGTTGGTTTTAGGCATGCTATGGGGTGTATATCATATTGCTATATTATTTTATTCACATTCCCCGTGTATACTTCATTCTCATAAAATTGACATGTTGTCTACCTTTCTATGTTATATCATTTTTGACACATAATTATTCCCAATTAATAGAGTTAATGCACAATTTAATAAAGAAAAACTGACCTTTCCTCTAGAAATTATTATATACAGGGAATTAAAAATTAGAAAAACAATAATGTTAAGATGGACCGAGAAGAAATTCTTGCAAAATTTAGAAATTATTAAATAACCATTCACCAGTCATTTCCATGGAAATAATAATAATACATCAGTGAAAATTAGATATATTTAAAAAAGAGACCCTATGCAAGAAACCTCAAAAAATAATAACGGTTCTGCAGCTGATGGTATAATAACAGAAATATACAAGTCATTTCCTAATATATGTATATCTTTCTTCAGGGATACTCTTTTGGATGTACAAAATAAGAAAAAAAGCCAGCTTCATGAAAATATTCACACACACACCTCTTTAAGAGGAACCTAGAAGACTGGATGGGAAACAGAAAATACACCCCTGGGATCCAACCTGTCTCCTGGCTGGACAGGGGAAACAGATGCTGACTTTGTGGGAACATGGGCAAAATTCCTGGCTAGGCTTATAAGGGTCTCTAGGCCAATAGCCTAGTATCATCCTATGACCCTATGGCTCCAATTCATAAATAAAATAAAAATCCCTTCCATTGTACATCATCACATAGACCTATTTTCTTTTTAAATGTAGATTACAGAAGCTTTGTATCCATTCCTGCTAACAAGCTATAAAAATCCACAACATAATTAATGAAGATTAAGTAAGATTTATAATTAATAGTCGAATTCAAGATAATATAAATATTTAAAATGTAACTGATATTGTTAAAGGTAGCAAGGTGAAACCTGACTTTATAAAGGCATTTATAGAGAATGCCTTTAACTCTGTAAATTGGAAATAAGCCTGTAAAGTTTGATAGTTATTTGGTCTTGCTAATGAATTTATTGAAATGATTAACATGTATATATTGGAAACAGAAATGACATCAGAATTGGTACCTTTTTACCAAACTTTATTGAAATAAATTCTAGTTGTCCCATTCCTATTTACTATTTTCCATAGCAGTAGAATCTTTTGTTGAATCTGTAGGGAGAAATTGTTCAATTAAAAGAATGAGAACAGACAAACATTATGAGTCAAAACATTCTTTGTTAACTGACAATATTATATTTTACTCTTACAGATGACTAAAATCCACTTCTTATTTAAAGAATTTGAAACCGTTTTAGGCATACTGTATAATGATACAACAACCTTATCCCCTCTTCTGAACAGAAAACACTTTATTCCTTCCAAATATTAATTTAATATTAATTTGTAATATCAAGAAATGGAATATTTGGTATTTTTAAAAGATATTGGGAAAGATACTAGGGAAATTAATTCTGGAAAGTATAATTTAAGTAATAGTTGAGAAAAAAATATTTTTAAGTCTTGAAGAGAGTCTACAATTAATAATGATGAATATACTTTGTAAACTGTATACACGATACAGACTAGAGCTTTGACTTCCATTAACCACACCTGAAGGTCATCAGTAGATATATTTTGGAAATTTTATGGCATAAAAAATTGCTTCACTTATACACACCACATTAGAACTTAGGAAAGGCAGGACATTTTAACTACAAGACATAAAAACATTCATTGGTTGCCCTATGTGAGGTAGATGGTCATTGTTTGGATAGTTGTGTGTTTTCAAATTAGAAACTCTACATACAAAAATGAAAATTTCTCAACATTTATTAGATCTACCCTTCAATAAGATGTGGCTAGTAATATGTAATTATTTTAGCAAAATGTCAACACGCCTACAAAATCCATATAGTTAAATAACATTAAAAATAACTTTACAACGTCTAGGTATTAAACATACTGAAATAAAAAAAAACTTTGGAAATAAATGTTCCACTTTGCATCACTAAAGAATTCAATATGTATAAAGATGAACATAAATTAGTCTGGTGCATTTGTTTTAATGATAAAACATTTAAAGATGATACAAGTTTAAAAGTTTACTTTTGGGCAATTTGACAAGAAAGGCCGTCAGTGCATCATATCATACATACCATGTACATTTACAATTTGTAATGGCACATTTAAAGAGCATTACTCAATATCTGTGCTACGTATTATACTCAAATGAAACAAAGCTATTCTGTTTGATTACCTTAAATAAAATCCTAACTGAATACAAATGATTTCTGAATAATACATATTAGAAATTTTCCTTTCAGCAGGAACAATGCAGTTTAATTGATAATGATACACTTTGTTTTTTGAAATTAATAAGGAGTGCATCACAAGTAGAATGTTGCAACATATATACATGGAAAAGTGTCTGTAGGACATTTTTTTACTACTGTAAAATGTATAAAACTAACAAACAATACTGAATCATATTATGGTACAGTAGTGGCCAGGTTTTTCAACAAAATGGACTGTAGTGTTCACAACATGTTAATTTTACGTTACATGTATGTATGTATATATATATATATATATATATATATATATATATATATATATATATATATATATATATATATTCTTTGCTTTTTTATTGTTTAGAGTATCTTTGTTTCCTGTTTACACAGCTTTGTTTGTCTGCAGCAACTTTTACTGAAAATCTATGAGAATTCATAAATTTATGTATATAATTGGTACTGGTTAGAATGGGTAGAAAGCATGATTTAAGCAACTTTATAAAGGGACAAGTTAGAGCACTGCACTCTGAAGGCTAATCCCAATGTGATATTGCTAAATGTTTGGTTATTTCATGAAGTGGAGTACAAAATACCATTCATTTGGGCAGTGCAACACGTCATGGTAACTGTGGCTATGATCACAAAATATCACTCAAAGATGACAGATGTCTGAAGAGCATTGTTATAACAAGTCCTCAAACTCTGTCTGTTCAAATATCTCATCAGGTTAAAGAACAGGGAATTAATATCATTTCCAGAACAGTTAGACAACGTCTAGCAGAAGATTTTAATCTGGTGGCAAGAAGACCAGGAATGAAACCTCTGATTATAAACAAGCAACTTTAAGATCGGCTAAAGTTTTGAAATGCCTTGAAAGATAAGTCTGCAGAGTGGTGGGAACAAGTGCTGTTTACTGATGAAGGTACGTTCCAGAAAGTGTGAGGGTCAGGCTACAGTTATCTGAGATGTCCTATCAGCGAATGCCTGAATTCAAAGTATACAATTAGTCAAACATCCTCCGTCCATTGTGGTATGGGGAGCAATCTTGGAGAAAAGGCATTGCAAAATTCACATATTCGACAAAGATGAAAAAGCGAATGCTGCAAAGTATATTTCTGTGTCGAACTCAAAAGTAAAAGTCCATATGAACATTTCTGGAGCAACAATATTTCAGCAGGATTTGGCTGCATGCCATATTGCCAAGACAGTCAAGAAATGGTTTGCTGATAACCACACTGAGCTCCTTCAAACTGGCCATCAAATTTTTCAGATCTCAATGTCATAAAAAATTGCTTGAATATCATGAAAATGAAAGTGGCAGCACATTCGCCAATCTCAGAAAAGGATTTAAAACATGTCATCAAACACATTTGGGTGACTGAGATCATGTCAGAATACTGCACATCACTGGTTCACAGCATGCCATCTCGTATCAAGGCTGTGTTGAAGAATATGGAAAATCCTACCAAATAATGGCTGTTAAATATGTAGAATTTTGTTTTTCTCTGTTTTTCAATAAATATTTGCTTGTCAGGCTGAATGCAGCTACAGTAGTAGTTGTTGTAATCCAATAAGACAAGAAACAGGCAATATTGGTCAACAAATTGAAGTGACCTTATTGTTTAGCCACTACTGTAGATGAGTCTCATGTAAATTCATATTGAGACATTTTAAATGAATTTTATTTATTCTTTATTGACTGTGTTAGTCCCACTAGTGGCCTCTTTTTAGGGAAGACCCAGGATTGTACTACTAGGGGATATTTGGAGAGGGTATCAGGGATCTTCCCTTACTCTCTTCTCTGGAGTTTATATGACATTCCTCATTCCTAGTGCAGTGGTATCTGTGAGGGAACATGTGAATCTTTTATTCAAGACTTGGAGATTAGAACTGTGAGTAACTAGCTTTTTAAAAAAGGAAACAAAAATGTAATTATTTAATTATTTCAATTCTGCTGAAATATTTAAGTGTACTTATGACCTGTGTGGTGATACTAGGTTCATTATTATTAGTACTAACTAAACTACCCTGCGAGCCATTTAAGCCAAGCCAATTATCCCCGAGAGATAAACCCCCTATGTGTTGTGTTTGTAAGGCAAACACCTTAACCATTAGGCCATGCTCCCAACCCTACTTTGGATATTTCTGCTCTGTTCCATCCAACTGAGTTTTTTAATTTGTTCTGAGACCTTAGTTATTCTGCACTTCTATTTCCACAAGTAGAATTACTTGTAAAAGCTATCTATATTTTAAACCCTGCTGGGCCAAGGTATTATAATTTAATTCCTGGTAGAGGCAGAACTGTGTATTACTACCAGATTTATGCCTTAATAATTTATTACTGTATTTATCCCTTAAATAGTGTTACTGGTAATGTAGAGGCAGAACTGTATACTACTTCTACCAGATTTGTGCCTTAATCATTTATTACTGCATTTGTCCCTTAAATAGTGTTACTGGTAAATTTATACACAGTCTGGTGTCTTAAAATGTTGTAGAAGTTTAATAGTGACAGGATTGTCTCTGCTCCAGTTTGTGCTTCAGTGCTTTTATATTCTGCTTATCATTTACCTGCTTGCATTCTGTGTCTGCCCATCTCCCACTAATGCACTAAACTAAAGTTTCTGAAAGAGTTCCAATATTGCCTTTGATTGCTAGCCTCTGTGGCTAGCCTGCGTATTCCGTGAAAATGCCCTAACCCTCCCACCCTTCTGCTGTTGCTGTTTTATAAGACTGTGTCTCTGTCCTCCACCCTTTATGATTCTTTGATTTTTTTAAGTCCCTCCTTCCCCTCTTTCATTGCTATTGACTGCTGTATACACTATTTATATACACTTTCCACACATTGTTTTCCATAGACTCATAATACTTAGATTAAACTCATGCATAGAAATCCACATCAAGTTGTCAAAACCACGCACTTAGTAGCACACAACACATACATAGACTAACATATGCTGAGGCATTTAAAAGCTATATTCCTAAACAACAAAAATCACTTAGACCACCATCTTTCAAAGATGTGCCTCAGCAAATCAAAAGGCACTCAGAAAAAAACATACCTGACATCACACATACCATGACATTCATCCCTGAACACTAAGACCTTAAGGCAAGTAAACACACTTTCCAGGATTCTCATCACAGAGGACTCAATTGTAAGATATACTTATGCCTTTCTAACCAGGCTGAACAAGGAGAAAATAACTGTTAGTCCCTTATCTGGAGCCAGGATCTACCAAACCACACATGCACTCAAGCGATTACACCACAGATACCAGTATGATTCCATCATAGTCCATGTAGATTTAAATGGCGTGAAATGTATCTCCATGAACTATATGAAGAGAGTTATTATGCAGCTTTCAAGCTATGTGTCTCAGGCTGTTATAATCCTGGCAATGAGCATATTACCATTTCCGAGGATGATGCCTCAGTATGAGCAAAAATGATTGATTTCCACAACTGGCTATCTTTCTGGTTTCATAAAGGGGTCCAATATTTGTCAGCATGTGAGGACATGGCTGACAGACCAGAGTGTTAGAGCAATTTGAACCAAACCTGAGGAGTGGACAATAGGAAATTTTATTGGAGTAACATGAATTGTTATAGTAACTGTGGTTAAATGCAGGGACACCCCCAGGGCTTATTGGGCAACTTTCACTGGGTCCTGTATCAAAAATGAGGGCTGCTAAGTTGTGATGAAAAATGTATATACATTTTGTTTCAAATGAAAAATGGTTTTAGGAATTAAGTGTTAACTGTGAAAATACTGTTTGCATGATTTAAAAAAACATGTTTTTATTAATATTATTAATAGTATTTTGTATTCATTTTAACAATGCTAGTTTGTATTTTGTAATGACAGGAAATAATGTAACATTTTCAGCCAATGATTGATCTTTATTTGTGTAATGACTAGTATAAATCAAGTAGAAAACTGAGTGTCTTTATTCTGGTGAAGTCTTCTAATAAGACAAAATTGCTAAATTCTGTGGATTAAAAACTCAAGATATACTGCTGTTCCTGCAGGTGCTTTTATGTGGTGTGTTCTCAGACTTTGAGCTGTTTACCAGGGTTTGACAATGTGATTATTCCTTTGGGTATAAAGGCAATAAGTGTGAGGGTGGTTGTTTTGCTGGAGAAAAAGATGTTCTTTTTGATTTTTTTCTACCCTTCAGACCTAATCTTGCTCCTATGCTAGCTCTTTGCTCTAATTACTCTCTCTCTCTCATAATATCTTTCATCACTAGGAACTACCTAGTTTAATTCATAGCAATCAACTGACTTGAGAATTTCCTTATTTGACTCCTCTGTAACTAACTGTAACTCATTTTGAAACTACTGTATAACTGATTTCCTATGAAGATCTGTATTTCTTCTGTAATTAACTGATTTCCTATGAAGATCTGTATTTCTTCTGTACTTATCCGTATCTTATTCTTGAAATCACTTGTAAGTGGCATAGATTCTGAAGCTTATGATTACTTTGAAACTTGTGGATCTTCTTCACTTCAATTTGTTCTTATGAAACTCTGGATATTTGCTTTTTTATATGTTTGATACTTTTGAAATGTTATATTTAATTGTTATTGTGATCTTGAAGTTTTTTATTCCGGGTCACCACTGAAAATGGGCTCATTCCAGCCCACTGGACTTTCCCAGTAAACAAACTTCAATAAATAAATAAAATAAAATAAGAGGCATTTTGTGACATTATTTTTTACTTTGATGATGGAATGGAAAATTTCTTAAAAGGCTGTGAAGATAAAGCAAACATTTTTCCACACAATAGTTTTGCATGGTCAGTACAGAGAGCTAAAGAAAAAAAAATCTTCATAAAATTCAGGACTGTTGTTGAAAAAGAAACTTTGAAAAATATTTTTAAAATGTTTGGTAGAATGCATGTAAGATTATGAATGTTATAAATAACAGAGGGCTATGGACTGGGGGATGGGTATATATTGCTTTGCTAAAAATGGAAAATTGTAAAGTTTCACATTTAATTGAAGTTAATGTACAGACAGTAGTTGTTGCATTTGTTAAGTGTAAAATTGAAGGGGATTATTAAAGTGAAGCTAGTGAGAAAGGAAAGAGTAACAGCTGGCTCTGAATGAAGGGAAAAATTTAGCTGGGAAAAGGGTAAGAGATAGGATAAGAAAGATTCAAGTAAAAAGCAGTAAAAGAGAGAAAATAGGGAAACAGATAGACTAGAAATAGTTTCTCTGAATGCAACTAGTTAGTTAATTATGTAAGATGGATTATAGTTTACCAGTTGTATAGCATAGTAGAAGTATATCATATTTGTTTGTAACTCATAAGATTTGTTAATGCAAGCAAAGACAACAGTTAGAGTAGATATGTGGGAAAAGTGGCATGGGGTTCAGATGCAGACAGATTCTCAGGGGATATCAGTACTGGATAGTAGAACTGAAGATGTGCCAATCTGAATATTTGTTGTATATGCATATATAGAGATGAAAGAATTTGATGAATTCTTTGAAACGGTTAAACTGCATGTGTTAGTCAATGTGATGTCCCCACTCTGGGCCAGTAATCAAGGAGCCTGAATCCTCACCACTGACACTGGAGAGGGATGTTCACTTGGAATACAAATGGATACACTCAGTATTTCCAGATGCAGACCTCTGTGCATCAAACACAAGTTTCATTAAGAGCACACAGGGACACACTCAGTCCGGGGGCCAGTTCCTATCATTCTCTCTCCAGACCCCCAATAAGACTCCCCACCGGCACTGCTTTACAGCTGAGTCTTTAGTGAAGGTGCCAAGCCAAGTCCTCCAGCACCCTCTCTTTGAAACCAGTGCCTTATGCCGCTGCACCAAGCAAGTGACACACACAATATTTGAGATTTGATTTGTACACACACACACACACACACACACACACACACACACACACACACACACACACACACACACACACACACACACACACACACACACACACACACACACACACACACACCTGGCACAGATTATCCTGCTGTGCCCCCTTCTGCCCAGACAATAAGGTAGTTATCACTGTCAGCAGAACCCCTGCCAGCTAATTAAGGCTCTAAAAGGGTACCCAATTATACTGAGTGAAATAAATATTAATACAAATTGTAATGTTGACTAAACAGTCAGGCTTTCAGGAGTATCCAGAGTTATCATCAAATAAATATGTGCATATACTGTCAAAACTTAAATATTTTTTCTAAAAGGACCAGCCACAATAAGAAGTTTAAATATATTTAATAATAAATAATAAAAGGTCATGAAAATACTAAATCTCTATTTACAGTAAGCACCAGAGTTTCAGTCACAGGAAATATTAAAAATAACACTAATGGAAAGTTTCACACAGCTATAGAAAAACAGTATTTGGGTAGTCTCACTATCTATTCCTGATTGACTAAAATAATTACTGTTCCTACTTACTGAATAGACCAAGACAAATTGGGGGAGTGGTCCTTGTCAGATCCAAGACAGAATACAGAAAGCTGCTGAGACTTCATTCTCCTATAATATTAAAACATTATTTCTGTACCGAATGACATTACATACATCTAGTCATCTGACTCTGTTTCCCATGCTATCACCAACACTAGAAGCTGTCAGGGTTTAGAACCTATGTGTTACCATACACACAGACAGAGCATTGCTAAGATGTGGTGCAGCTGCTGGAAGTCATAAAACCATAAAACCATTTCACTCTTCCCACAGAAGCTACAACCTATTCTCTAGTACAGACATTGCATCTTTGGCTGCCTTCAAAACTGTGGAATAACATCTTTGCATCTTAACCTATAAAGTAATTTAATTTCAAGAATATTTTTTCCAGAGTCAGGTGGATTAACTTTTTTTCTCCCAGTATATTCTGCTACAATGTATACATTTAATTCAGTTACACTAATACATGTACATTTATTTTCCCTCTAGCAGGGCACACTGTTAATACGTTTTAACACAAGCAAACCTCACAAATATATTTTCAGCGCAAGCATCTGTACAAATCAGTTTAATATAAAAATGGCATATAATTATTTACAAAATTCCAGCTAGCTGTGCTAGCATATATTATACATCCACTGCCCCACTTCTCTGGGCATGGCTGGCAGTACCTCCTATCATCACAGTTAATATGCATATTATCTTTTTTTTTAAACACCTTTAGTGAATTATCACATGTGACATAGGCACATTTACATTTATACAAAAGTAATCAAATTGTATTTAATTAACAAACATTATGATATTGCTGCATATCACATAAACTAAGCAGCATTACATAAATTATTCAATCCCTGCCCTTTTTTAAACAAGAAACATCTTTATTTTATTTAACATTTGTTAACTGGGAAAGTCCAACTTGGAACAAAGCCAATTTTTAGTGGAGGCCCGGGGAGAAAGGCTCCAGATGCATGTCTTTGTAATGTGGGAGAGGACATGTTTATTACACCATCACTTATGACATAAGCAATCATACATTTATATAAATGAAAACGGACCACACTGACGCAATCTTAGTTGCAAATACTTTACATCGCAATCCATACTGACACACCCCCAGTTGCAAACATTATACATCATTTACAATCTACCCAATTATCTTGGTAGGAGATTTTTAACTGTAATGTTAAAAATCAAAGAGAGAAAATGAAATTAGAAAAAGTTTTACAAATAGGACAAATTAAAGTGCGTAAAGAAAGAGAGGTTATATATCAGAGAACTAATTTAAAGGCAGAGATAAGATTATATTATGTTTTCAGTTACATCAGAAGATATTAAGGGTCTATATCACAACCTTGAAACTACATAACACCGAACACCTATTCATCGACACATATATGTTGAATTCCAGTTAACTGAACAGCCAGATCACCGAGTTTTTTTCCTAGGGAAAAAATGGTTGGCTGTCGCTGTGGATTTGCACTTTTCCCCACTGTAGTGTGAGCTCAGAGTTAGTATATTTAGTTAGGGTGTGGGGGGGGCACTTTGTAAAGTTTTTACTGGTATGTTGTGTTCAGTTGGCCTACCGATTTCTTTCCCTGGGAAATAAATCAGTGATCTGGCTGTTCGGTTATCTGAGAGTTCGACATATATTTGTTGATTAAAAGGTGTTCGGCATTATGTGGTTTTGAGGTCATGATATAGACCCAATATTAAGAAGGGAGAGCGAAAGCAGAATTTTCAGATCATGAGGAGATTTGGGCAAGAATAAATATAGATAAAGATGTAGTTGTACAAGGTAAGGGGGTTAGGAAATTAAATAAGGTGCAAGTTATAAAAAATTGTAAGTTAAGAAAGTAACTAAGGGAAGGATCATTTTACTTCAAGATTTATGTATGAACAATGGACAGGATGGTGGCTAGTATATAAGAAAACATTCAGAAAAGTATATGAGAAAATAAGAATGTTTTAGGGAAAATAAAATAAATTATAATAAGCTAGATAGTTTGATATGATAGATTTGATGGAAAGACATGCAAAGGAACACATTTAAAAGAAAAGATAGATATATCAGCAAAATAGAAAGGAATTATTAAAGTGACTACAATTTTTAGCACAGGTACTACAGAAAATTAGGAGAAAAAGGACAATTTTTGAAGTGAAAACTGAAACAGGAGAAATATTAAAATGAAGAAGAAGACAGTGAAGGAGATGTACTGATTTTTTTTCTAGAAGAGTTGAAAGGAATAAGAGAAGGGAAATGAATGGAATACAGTATTATCTAAAAGAAAAGTGACAAAATTAACATAAACAATTCAATAAAACACTAGACATATTCTTAAAAATCTTAATGATAAGTATGTACTGGAATTAGATGGAATAGATTATAAATATTATTAAGAAGTACAAGAAGAGCAAAACAGATGTTTGTGAAAATTTAGAATGAATGGAAAGAAAAAGGGTTTGCTGATGAAAGTATTTGTGAATGTATGTTTAAACTTATCTGGAAAAGGGAGTAAAGATGATTAAAAAATGGAGGCCAATTGCATTAATGAATGTTGACTATAAAATTATGTTGAGAATAATGCAAGCAAGGTTAGTGAGGATATTATGCAGGGTGTGGAAAGAAGCAGTTTATGAAATGATAGGAACACAGATTGGAGAAATGTTATTGATTATAAAAAGCAGTATATGCATTAAGGAAAAAAGGAAGATGTTAGAAGTATAGGATATGATGTGGAGAAGGCCTTTGATAATACTGAAAGGAGTCAGTTATGGAATTTATTAGAACTATATGAGATTGATAAATATGGAAATAATGTAGTGAGTGCAATTGTGAATGGTTGTGTAAAAAAGGGAATTAAAATTCAAAGAATAGTGAAGCGGGGTACTGACTGAGTAGCCTTATGTTTGTGTTAGTAACTGAGAATCATATATGACACCAAACACACAGGCGTAGACATTCCTGGGTTTTGTAAACATAAACTCCCTGGAACAGATTGTCAGTACACCAAAAAGGGGTAACCCATACTGGATCTGCTCCTCAATAATATGGGAGAGTGCTGCACACCACTAGTGTAATGTCTTCTCTGGTAAGGTTAGACCTCAAAATGGTTTCCTTTGAAGTAAAAGTAAAACCTGGAGCCCTAACTAGGATTAAAATATTCAGGAACTACTCTAAAGCTAACTTCCTACTATTAAGTGATACCATGGAAAACTTTCAGGCCCCGATAAATCCTAAGAATACTGCTGCCTATGCAGAGTTGTTCACGGAAACTCTATACAAGTATGTTATTAGCTGCATAGAGGCAGCTGTACTCAACATGAAAAAGTACAGAACTAACTCAAAAAACAGGCCACCCTGGTGGAATCACAACTTCAGTATGCTGTATAACAGAAGGCAGTACATCATGGCAAAAAATAGAAGGTGCAGCACCCAGTAGGATAAAAACACTATCACCAAACTAAATAAACAACTTAGAGGACAAATAAAGTCTATCAAAGCCAAATTTAAGGTAAATGTTGTGTCCCAGGCCAAGTCAAACAACCACAAGTTATTCTTTAGCTATGTCTGCAACCTCAAAGGCAATACATAGTTGTGTGTAGAGCTCATTTTAAATCAAGCCATTAATACTGAGCCAGAAGATATCAATTAGCAGACAAATGCAGCTCCAATTTTACCCTTGTCTGCCATCAACCTTCCCTCAGGAAATGCCATCAAATATAACTCTCCCTGCTATCACTAGGGAACAGTTCCTTAATGCTCTGTCTAAGGTCAAGAGCACTGCATCAGTGGGCCCAGACAATATCCGAAGATGCCTTTTAAATAGCATGGAACATAATCTATCAGACCATCTGTAATTGCTATTTAACTGTTGCCTCCAAACAGGCTTCATGCCTCCTAAATGGAGAACAATAACAGGCATCCTTAAGCACAAAAGTGGGCCATCTACAGACCCTGGAAACTATAGACCCATACATCTCACTAGTCTCATATACAAATCCATAAAAAGAATTATCATGGACATAATCAATAATGAAATATGAAATTTGAAGACACTGGAACCAAGCCAATTTGGTTTATTCAAGAACAGGTTATGCCTGTTCAACCTGGTGCACTTCTTTGAGAAGATCACCAAAGAATGGATGAGTGCAAAATTGTTCACACTGTCTACCTTGATCTGGCCAAGACATTTGCCACAATCCCCCACTCAGACATTGTTGACAAACTTAAAAGGTTAGGTACAAACCTTTATATCACCCAGGGTATAGCCAGTTATCTCAAAGATATGACCCAGAAAGTTAGAATTGTTGAGTCCACCTCTACAAAGAGGTCAGTCATGAATGGAGTCCCACAGGGATCTGTCCTGGGATGGCTCCTTTTTTGCATTTACTTCTCTGAAGTCAAGACCAATGTCAATGGCATCTGGCTGACTAAATTTGTAGATGATTGCAAATTAGGAGCTGTCATGGACTATACGCTGGCAAATGTTCTCCAGGAAGAGCTAACACAGAAAAACAACTGGTAACAGAGCCATGGATTAAAACTAAATTCCAAGAAATGCATAATAGTATCCTTTGGGAATTCATTCACCCCTGGTAACTATCATATTGAGAACTTACCCCGAAGAGTTGACCAAGTAGTAAGGGAATTGGGGACACACATAGACTGTAATCTAGCCTTTGACCATCACATGTCCACAGTAGTGAGGACATCATTCTATGCTGTGCAACTTATAAGCAAAGGTATGGCATCTAGGTCCAAGGAAGTCATTGTTCCACTGTATTTGGCATTCATCAGACCTGTCATTAACTACAGTGCCCCCTTTGGTATGTACCTAACCAGACATATCCAACAATTGGAACATCCACTTGGGTTTCTCACTAAAAAAATACAGGGAATAAGTAACATGTCCTGTGCAGACCAACTCAAAGCCCTATCCCTATATTCTGTCTTCTGCAGGTGCTTGAAGGGAGATCTACGCCTGGCATGTAGGTCATTGTAATTACTCACTCTGAAAGAGCTCCTGTATATCTGCAAAACAAAGAGTACCAGAATTATCCATTTTAAAGACTTAAATCTTGCCTGTGATTTAAATAGGACCTGCTGGACCGACAGGTATGTATCCCAGAGGCTACTCCTTCTCCCGAACAGGGTCCCTATCCATGTGAAACAGAGTTTGCCCTTAATCCAATTCATGTGTAACTTAGACAATTGGATGGGGAACAGGAAATTTATCCCTGGTTTGGCACCTATGTCTCTAATAGACACAGACATCCTGTAAATGTTCATCTCCCAGGCCCTTGTTTGTAAATGTTTCACCTCCCCAGCCCCAGCTTACACTTATCAAGGGTAAAATAACTTGTCAGAGATTTGTGATGTGTAGCTAGGCTTAAAAAGGCCCATCAATGAACCTATGAACTGATAATTGTGAAAAGGAACTGGAGATGGAAAGTTATAAATATAAAGAAAAAATAAAAGTTCCTTTAGTTACAGCATATGCTGATGATGTAGTAAGTTAGTGGAAGCAGTGAAAAATTGGCATTTGGGAGTTATGATTGGTTTAAGAGGCAATGATATATTTTGTTAGATGAAATAAAATAAGTTAATACTTTATGGAGCCTTTGGATTAAGTATTAGAAAATACAGTATGTTTGATTAATTCAGTAATTTTATGTAAATTGTTATTTAGGCTCAGTTGCAATGTTTCTGAGTGAAATAGAAAACAATTTGTTACAAATAATATTTGGTATTATTTGGAGTTCCAGGTTGAGCTTCATTGAAAGATGTACCAAATATCATAATGCCAAAAAAGAAGGTTAAATTTTAAATAATCCATTTTTATAAACCTCTTTATGTTTTCAGTGAATTTTGAAAATAAAAAAATATGAAAAGGAAAGACACTTAGCCAAAGTCATAAAAATAAAATATTTAGAATTATTGGAAGAAGTAAAAAGTGGGAACTGAATAAAGAGTAAAAAGAAAGGAAAATAAAGGAGTGGGGAATAAGATAAGGGGTTTGAAAAAGAAATTGATAAGATAGAGTGAAAGAGCAAAAATTGATATAAGGAAATTATGAAAAATATTTTTATGTTGATCGTTTGGGAGATTTGGACATAGATACAGAAGAGCAATCAAACAGAAGAAAAATAGATTTAAAGGATGGAAGATGGACAAGATGTTTGTGGAGATTAATTATTAGAAAGTTACCAGTAAAAGGGGTATGGTGTATAAGCCTGCGAGTGTAAGCAATTGTATAACATGTAGTAAAACTAAGGCTACTGAATGTCCAAGGTTTATTAGTTTATGGAATAAGATGAAGAACTATGATTTTCTTGAAAATAATAGGAGATGTGAAAATATAAAATATTTTTTTGTGGTATTATAGTCAATGTGGGTTGAAATGAGAGACAAAAAGGACAAATTATGTATGTCAATTATTTTTCAAGTATAGCAAGCAAAGCAAAATGAATTGTGTTTAATAAAATATGGGATACAGTTGATATTATTAAAAATATGATTTTGGTTATGGCAAAAAGGATGGTGATGGTGGGTTTGAGGTAAATAAACTGCGATTGTTTGATATTTTAGTGATGTACTGTAGTTATAATGTGTGTTTTTTTGGATATGTGATGAGACAGAGGGAAATGTAATTTGATTTTACAT
Source organism: Protopterus annectens (assembly GCF_019279795.1). Lineage (NCBI taxonomy): Eukaryota > Metazoa > Chordata > Ceratodontiformes > Protopteridae > Protopterus > Protopterus annectens. The sequence goes on along the minus strand of NC_056731.1, from coordinate 1,677,221,714 downwards.
TTGTAAAATGATTTTTTGTTTAAGTAGGGATTCAGATATTACATATATGGTACTAAGAATGTAGGATCTTAGGTTGTCTGGTCCCTTGAAAGTATTCCTTTTAGTCTTTGACAAGTATTTTAAGATTTGTTGAATGTGTTTTCAGGATAAACTAAATTTTCAGTGATACTGGGGGACATAACATGGGTTGGTGGGATAAAGAAACTAAATTTGTCTACTAATATATTGAATATATCTTGGGATAGGCATATGTGATATCATTACAGAAGAACTCAGTGCATTGTTGGACATTATTTCTTAATTTCATAACATAAATGAAGAAAGACTTGTAGTTTTCTTTAGGATCTGTAATAACCTTATCTCATACTGTACTTTATATTTTCTAGTAGTACTCTTAAGCTCCTTATTGACATGTCTCGCTATAGTCATGAGATATGGGTATGGGCATTTTCTACAACTTTTCATCATTCCACCTTTTGTTATACAGTTTATTAAAATGGGAGTTCCACAAGAGAGATTCATTCCTGAATTTGACATTATATTTATGCCAGACAGGTTAGGTGCTGACATTGCTGGCCAGCTGTGGCAGACCTCTTAGCTGGCTCTATTTTCAAGGGATTATTGCAAATTTTTGCTGGGTCTTCTACAAGCTGATGTTGCGTTGGCTTGGTGAATACTCTAAAATAGTCTCATTTAATGGTGGAGTGGTATCACTAGACACGACAAACACATTGACTGACTTGTATTTAGGTTTAATTAGAAATGAGAAGAAACCCTTACAAACACCCTTAGGGCTTGCCTCCCAGCTAAAACACAACAGAAGAATGCAGAAGAGAAAAATGGGTGTGCTATAGTACCATAAAACTATCATTAATTAAGTTATGGTGTATTTTAGGCTACTATTGTAGAGTATGATATAGATCCTACATATGCATTTCTAAGCGTTTAAATTGTTTAACTAAAATGATGGACTGAGAGTCTCTAGTTGTAAAAGGAGTCAAATATATGGATATCATGTCTGTGCTGTGCTAGAAAAACAAACATCAGTTAATCTCATAATAATCTAAATCTTAGTAAATAAATTGTTGACTTGTTTAACAGGTGCATGCAATTCCATCATGTTTGCATTTAGGATCTCATGAAAGTGTGGCAACATAAGATTCATGACCACTATGACTATCGCTGTATGTGAGGTTTCTGGATGACATTTTTTTTTATTATGGAAGGGTAAAGAAGATGAAATACCCAGATTTATAGAATACTTAAATGGTACCACTAATTTTTTTAGAATTTACATTTGAAATGAATAGTACAAAGATTAATTACCTGGGCACAATTATTTCACATACTGAAAATGGATTCAAGTCAAACATTTTTTTAGCTGCCACCCTATGACCCAGAAGAAAAGCCTAGTTAAAGGACAAGTGATAAAGTTTGCCCACATGACATCAGACTTTCATGATGTTAAAGATGAATAGATTACTTTAGGTAATATGTTTAAAAAAGGGACTACCCCACAAAAATGGTGGATGCCATTGCATTAGGGGTATGTAATGAATGGGGTAGTGGGTACAAACCACTTTTGGGTGTAGGGCTCAGCGACAATAAAGTAATTGATGACACCCTACCAATTAAGAACTTTATAAAGGCATGCAATATACAATACAGCCCAATTTCAGTGGAGATAAAAAACACAATTAAGAAGAACTGGAGTATTTTCAGGGTCAAACAAGATGCCCGAAGAATGATAGGAGAGGAACCTTTATTCATTAACAGGGTTGGTAATAATGTTACAAATTGTTGGAAAATAAAAGAAATGTTAACAAATCTACATCTACTGGCACAGGATCTTGTGGAAGATGTAGTCAATGTTCATTCATTACTAAAGAAGTCAGTAGTAATTTGGAAAATTACACCCAAAGTAAGATTACTTTCAAGAGAGGGAAATGTCTAAGTTCAAAATTAATGTACTTGGGCACATGCAAAACTTGTGCTGCATATTATATAGGAAAGACTGAGCAGAGCCTCATAACCAGGATCGAGCATACCTATGATATTAAGAATAAAAATAAACCAATGCTTTATACGGGTATTCTTTAGTATGCAAAAACTTTAAAAAGTTTACATTTGGCATTTTGGAAACCATTAACACTGATCCCAGAGGAGGGGACTGAAAAAATCTTTTACACAAAAAGGAGTTGCAATGGCAACTGAGGTTAGTGGCTAATCTACACCTAGAGCTAAATAAATTTTTGTCTATTTTAAAAGAGAAAGCTGAAAAGCTCAAATAGGAACTGACATGTCATTTTACTATTACTGTTTTTATTTCCTTCACAGAGAAAAGAAAGTTATTTTATTTCTGCCAAACAACAATGCTTGCAAAGTTTAAAATTAAAAAAAAAATAGAGGTTAGATTTAAATACATTTTCCACACATGCACTTTTTAATTGTTTTAAAATGAACAGCCTTTCGATATGAGAGTCCTTGGTTTTAAACTAGCATGTTATTGGTTAAATTTTTGCCAAATACAGTTGTTTGTAGGGTATTTATTAGGACTGTTCACTGACTATTTACATTCCGATGAAGTCCCCAGTATTGAGGGATGAAAGCGCTTAATGTTTGTTCAGTAAAGTGTAATTGTTGGTTGCTTACTCAATGGTGCATTTGTATTTTATTATTTTTTTCATGGTTTATGTTAAGCATGCTGCACCTTTTGCTTTGTCATGACGACAGTTGCTGACAGATTGCTCACCTGGCAGATATTAGATATCAAATGGAACTTAATATTTAAACTGTCATTATATTTAATTCTTAGGGTTAAAGAAAGGAAAAAAAAAACAACAATGTTGCAGACTATAATAGATACAGTATGAGAATTGCTGGGCACTACTGCATCTCACAGTTCCTATTTACACTAATTCAACCCCAACATCTGCATTATTATGGAATCTGGATACACTGGATGCAAGTACAAAATTCATCATGAATCCTAAAGATCTGAGAAAAATGTTAGTGAAGGCTGTTTTTATAGACTTTCAGTTAACACTTTAGAAAACTTTTCATGACAGATCTTTTTATATCGGCTTTATACATCAAGTATAATGAGGATATAGATACAACCAATAAATAATCCTCAATACCATTAATATGCACATATGCATGTGTGTGTGTGTGTGTGTGTGTGTGTGTGTGTGTGTGTGTGTGTGTGTGTGCGTGTGTGTGTGTGTGTGTGTGTGTGTGTGTGTGTGTGTGTGTGTGTGTGTGTGTGTGTGTGTGTGTGTGCGTGTGTGTGTGTGTGTGTGTGTGTGTGTGTGTGTGTGTGTGTGTGTTACTGAGAGAGACTACTTGTGTGAATGCATTTTGTTGGTGTTTGTGTGAGTGTGCATGATTTATAAATTCATAGACTGTTGAAATATTTGAAGGCCACTGAAAATCATATCCATTCACTCCATGTAGGAAGACTCCCTCAGGTTTCACCTCCTTTTTCTAGAAGGGCCATATAGCAGTAACTTATATAGATTTAACTTCAGCATTTGACAGGGTAATACACACAACACTGAGCAATAAATTAGAACAAGGGTCTATATTACATGATCAAACAGTCAAATGTTCGAACACGTAATAATCGACCCCTACATATCGAAACTCTGTAATGTTGAACGGCAAAAAAATAAAAAAACACCCAAACAAACCATTAAAATGCTCTAAGAAGGGGGGCAAGGCCCCTGCACCCTCCCACACCTCCCACTACTTTAATATACCAACTCCGAGATCGCACCAAACTGCAGACAATGGAAAACTTCCATTTTCGCACTGTACATAGAGATCTCCATTGAACCATTCAACATTCTGATGGTTCAATATTTAGGGGTCGATTATTATGTGTTCAAACATTTGACTGTTCTATCACATAACATAGACCCTTAAAACAACTAGGTAGTGATGTACTCATGATAAGATGGATAGGTGCATGGCTTATAGATAGGATATGGCAAGTATCATACAGCATCTGGGCAGGTGGTTACAAACTTGTCTCTCAACCTTATTTTATTTATTTGTTGGTAAAGCTTTAGGTCCTTGCTCTAGTAGTGGTGGAGATATTTGACTTTCCATGAAAGAGGAGGTCAAGGGAGCTTGGGTGCATAATAGCCTGATATGTCAGGCAGAGATTTATTCTTAAAAAGCCTGTAAGACACTGAGTAATGGGACAGAGCTTCTAACCTGTATTGGTAAGTATGTATGTATGCATGTATGTATGTATGTATATATCAGTCACTCCCACAGTAAATGTGTGGATACCCATCCAGTTGTCTAGTTTATTTTTAAAGTAAGATGGTGAGTTGTACTGATTAACCATCAAGGGAAGCATATTCCTTTGGTATGGGAAGCAGTGGGTGGTTATAAACCTGTCTCTTGACCTTATTTTATTTATTTGTTGGTGAAGCTTTAGGTCCTTAGCTAGTAGTGGTGGAGATATTTGATTTTCAGTGAAAAAGGAGGTCAAGAAAGCTTGGGTGTATAATGGCCATGTATGTCAGACAGAGATTTCTTCTTAAAATCCTAAGAAACACTGAGTAACGGGATAGAGCTTCTAGCTTTTTTTGATAGCTCATGGACTTTCGGTCTGTGATATTTTTGGTTAGGAACTTTTGTTGTATATTGTTTATACGTATGATGATGAGAGGGTCTATCTACCAAAAGGGATGAAACAACACTTTTTTAGCATTTAATTTGAACCCAGTTCTGGTACACAGAGAGTTTACAAGGGAGAATTCATTCTGGAGGGTTTGGACATCACAGGATTACTTAACAACAACCCCCAGTTTGCACATATCTGCAAACTTTGTTAGCAAGAGGACTTAGCTCTCCACTTGAAGATCTGAGAAATAAATATGAAAATGTAGTGGTCTTAGCACTGATGTGGATCAATTTTTAAAGAATTTAACTTTTGTGTTATACCATCATGGAGAATGCTAAGTCTTTGCCCAGATCAAGATATACCATGTGTACTATATGGCTACCATCTTTAGCTGCCATAACCCTCTTGCAGGTGGTCACCAGATTAAACAGGCAGGATCTGCCTTCACAAAACTGCACTGTTAGGGGTGAAGTCTAACAAGATTATTTATATCAGTCTGTGAGGTTAGTTATTATACATTCCATGGCTTTGCAGATGAGGCATGTAGGGCTGATAGGTCTGCAGTAACCCAGGGTGGTTGTAGGGCCTCCTTTATGGATACACATTACCAATGCAGTGCACAAATCCATAGGAGAAAAAAAACATTAGTTAATGTTAGGTTAAACAGTTTAAGGAGTGATTTTTGTAAGGGTATGTTTAACACTATTAATTAAGCAACTTGGTAAATTCTCAGGTCCCATGAGGGAAATATATTTTTATCTTGGTTACCACATTCAGTAAATAAGCTTTAGAGATAACTGGGGAGTAATGGACTGAAATATTCAGGGGTTTAAATAGAAGTCTTGGGATGAAGTTGTCACTACATTCCTTTGTAATGATATTAGTAATGTCTATCGGATCAGAAAGCAAAGTTCCATTATGATAAATATTTTTTTTTATTTTTTTAGTATCATAGCTGAAGAAGGATTTATAATTATCACTGGCTTCATTGGGTGGCCTATGTTCTTGGGTTGCTTTAGTGGACCTGAGATTGTTCTTCATTGTACAAGTAAGGCCACAGTCTGCATCGATATAAATGCTTGATTAACAAATTATTTGACACTGTCAATAGGATATAAAAGCATACTCAAAGAATCTGAAAAAAATCATGTAAAAATGTTTGTTAGGCCAAGATTTCAGTTTATAACTCATGTTCTGAAAATCCTGAGTCTAGTCTCCTGGCACATACTTCCATTGCTGAAAAATAACAATTAGAACAGTAGATATTGCACTACTAATCCAGAAAAAGAAAACATTGTAATTGGAAGGCAACAGCAAATGGGTAACATTGCTAGTAACCAGGCATCCGGTGTGTCATGAAAAGGGAAATCCCATCTGATTGTCTTGTGAACACTCTCAACAATATAAGACCATATGTGTGGAATTTGTGGAGAAGATCAGATCATATGATAATAGCCTGCCTCCACTCCCATATTCTATGTTGCTCATTTATATAGCTGAAAAGGGGATTTGCCAGTTATAAAGTAATTTAGCTAATGATAATATAGTCAAGGTAGGTAGCCTATTATGAGGCTTACTATCAAAATTTCAGATGGCAGTTATGCAAACTGGGATTGTCAAAAGGCTGTTTTCAAGTTAACATAACAACTATCTGGAATTGTTTGCATCCATATCACTAAATGTTAGTGTGCATTAGCTGTTGGGAGGTTGACATTTTGATTGGAGATTGCACTACAGTGGGGTTTGGGAAATTTACCCTTTTACTCACTGTAGTATGATCTCGGAGTTGGAATATATAATTAGCAGGGGCTGTGGCAGGTGTAGCCTCCCACATGGGGGGTGCAAGGGGGCTTGCTCCCCTGCAAAATGTTTGAAGGAAATTACTGAATGTCAAGGTAAGTGGGTAATGCTGATAATGTTCAATTTGAATTATCTACATTACCGCTTTTGTTGTTTTAAGTGACAAAGTTTTCATTTCCAACATTTTTTTCCGGGTAAGTGATACTCAAAGAACTGTGCTTCAGCAGTTTGATAGTAAACCTATTATGATGCAAATGAGGTAGACAGTTCTCCACCCATACTAAGAAAAACTGGTGTGAAGGTATCCTTCCCATTTCAGACTAAACAGCCTAGCTCATCCAATTTGGTACTGTACAGAGATTTCACTTTGAATTATGATGTCATATTCTTGCCTCAGCAGGGCTTGCCACCCGGTGGTGTAAAACCTTGGCTTAAGATGATTGTCACTGTTGAAAGTGACACCCTGACCTCATGTGCAGAAATGGGAAAAAGGGGCTGTGGATGGATGGATTCTAGGATCTATACTTATGGCTGGGGTAAAAATAGTACACTCTTTTTGGATGTAAAAGATTCCTGTAGTCCATTTTAAAATGCTGCCTTTGTAGACTGGGAAAAGTTTGAAAATCTACTCAATATGTTTTATCCATAGTCAGAAATGGTCAGAAACTTTAAAATACAACATTTTTACGTGCATTCATATCATCCTTTAAATTTAAGACTTTACCACTGCTACTAATGGAGTTTGAATGAGTAAACAAAATAAGTAATTTTTGGCTACGGTACTCACAAGTCATAAGCCACATACAACTTATTGGGACAATATTTTATAGAAGCATTAGGAAATGAAAAGGGTCACTGTGACTGATTACTCATATTGCTACAAATAAGTGACATTTGCAGTTTAGATAACAAGACAAAATAATACAGGCCACTTATATGCAGTAGCAGCAAAATTTAACTTTCTAATCAATGCCTAAAGAATTACTTAATAAGGAACTGTTAGGATGATTTGTGCTTGCTGGACCTACTCCTCTGTGTGCTTCACTTCATGGTCTCTACCTCTTATTATTCAACTATATGGACCTGTAAGATATATTTATTTTTTCCTTGTGAGTTGATAATGTCTTACTATTATGTGCATACATGTAAAGTAGAATACATTGGGTAGAATTCAGTAAAGTACTATGATGTGTACTCGGAGGTGTACATATTTCACTACCTTCCCCTGATTCAGCAGCAGTCCATACATGGTGCTGTATGGTCTTTTAACAAGAAAATGTGCAGCAATGTGAAGTGCTGGCCCTCTGGTCATGCTGAATGCTAATGAGGCATTCAGAAGGATAATCATATGCTAATTAGCCATGTGCTCTTTCCACAGAACCACCTCTAGGAAGGCATCAACATTTTTGGGTGATTCAAGACATCACTTAGCTATGTGATTAGCACAGCCACCCCAACACATCATGGCATTCAACACAGACAATAGGCTGTGTTCAATTGCCTAACATGAATGTGGTTGGGGGTGGGGGTGGGACTACTAGGCACCAGGGATTATTTTTAAAGTGTCAATATGGCAGCAACAGCAAAATGGAGATTGAGGTGTGAGGATATGCAGTAGACACTTGGGATTACTTTTTGAGGATATGCAGTAGACACCAGGGATTACTTTTAAAGTGCCATAATTTCATCAATAGTAGTATGGAGATTAGGGAGGTGGGAGGAACCACTGAACACAGAGCTGACTGACAGAGTAAAGTGTCTTACTGGCACAAATGGCAGTATGGCGATAAAAGTGTGAGAGGATACAGTGGACAACCAAGGCCTAATTGATACATGCTATATTACAGGACTTGGAGGAAACATGGAAGGGCAGGTAGGGTAAGGACAGGTACAGGGACTGTGGTTTGTATTTGTGCTTGTGTACTTGTATGTTTGAAGGAATACTGCTACCTGCATGAAGTGTAGATTGCTACTGTAATGACTGTTATGTTGCACTAATGACCACTATTCATGAAATATGCAAATTAGCCAGTAATGAGGTCTTACCTCATTGCAGTTAACTTGTTTCTGGATGGGCAATTCACAGAGAAAATCTTTTGGCTACTAGAAGGCACGTTAATGAATTCCCTGAACATATTTGTACTTCTCTATATAATCCTTCTTTTCCCACTGATTTCTGATGTATATGTACTGAATTTTTGTGTGCACCTTTTAGTGTTGAAACACTATAGTCTGATGTATGCATTGCATTTTTCTGTACACATATTAATTCTAGAACACTATAATCTGCTGTCTATATATTTTTTTTCCATGTACACACAGGATGAATTTATAAATGGTCCACTGGGATCAATGCTCTCCTTTGTTAACAGATTCAAATAACTAACTAAATAAATAAATGCATACATTTTCCTAGATGAGCAGTTAATTCTGCACATCTCTGTATACATTTAGAAACTTAGAAGATAATTTGGCAGGTGACAGAAACTTTAGAAATAGGGCTACATCAATCATGCTTCTAGAATGTCAGTAACTGACAAATTTCTTATTCAAACTTATGACCCCAAGACGTTTTATAATATGTAAAGTTTTATAATGTTTAATATTTTTCTGATTGTAACTGTTACACTGTATGCCACAAATCTATTGACTCTGAATTATCTAACTTAGGGGAAGTATGATGCTTTAATGGTATTCTGTTAAAACAATAATATATATATTCTCTCTTCTTATTGCATACTGAAACAAAATGGTCCTTAACTATTGTATGAGTCTGAAAGAAGGCATTCTAAATCTGTTGAAAAAGCATTAATAGTCAAGAACCGGAACAACAAAATTATATTTAGAACATATTTCATGCCCTCAGAGATTTAACCATCTTTATAGTATTTAACCTGCCTGACAAGGATGATAAAAGTATCACTTTATAATGAAACTGGTATTGTCATCGTTGCCTGAAAATTAGGAGACAAATTACTTGGTGCTTATTTTTTCCTTTTTATCATCTCTTTCAGAATTGCTAATATTGTTTGACCATTTTATACATTTGTATTGAGTCTGCACTGTATGTCTCATGGGTCTTCTTATCAGACATATAAAGAATGGCACAGACTGCTGATTATGCCTCGTTATGATAATGTAATGAAATAAATAACTTCTAGAAAAGGAAAATCATTAATATTTATATTCACTTGGTTCACTGCCTTTAAAATTACCAGCAACTGTTTAGTACCCTTGAGAACTCAGTATTCATTGGTTCAAAAATTTCATCATTAATTAAATGCTATTCTGTTTCAGTATAATGCTTATTAAAAAAATACCTGTCTTATATTTGTGATTATGTGTGCTAATGCAAGATCAGGTATGTGACATTCATTGGATATGTTCTAGTGAATTTCTTCAAAATGTATTTTTTTTTTGCACAGAATTCTTAAGTGATAATTGAAAACATATCCAAATTTAAGACATAAGCACATCAGTGTCCTTATTCCATAGATCTTGTGAAGGCAGGAATATTTTATTCTGATAAATCAACAACCACATCATCTTCACAGTCTGAAAGCTTGAAGTAAAAATCCCACACTATGAACTGATAAAACGTCTGTTTGCATTTTTCTTCTGACTGAACTGAATATTTGCACTTGATGACCTAAGTTCTGTAGCAAGGCAAGCATAAAATTATTTTCACAAAGGATATTTGTGCAATGATATTTACGTACCTAGAATACCTTGTAGAAGGAGACATTAGGCACATGAATATGCAAAATAATTCTACATTAGTATAACAAATAGAAAAGCTGAAAGTAGTATAAAAATTAGGCTCAAATGTTTATTCAGTCTGTCGCATCTTTCCATGCACATTCTTTATTTTTTAGTTTATTTGACTTTGTACATAATTCATAAATTTGTTCACAATTTTAGCTATCATCTGCTGTTGCTGTTATGGATTAACTACCTTTTCTCACTTTAATTTCTTTAAGTCTTTTGGGTTTCTAATAACAAGATAGGAGTGGGCCACATTCGTAAGTCAATTATAACTAAAGTATGTGAATTTAATATTGTTTCAGTCTTTGATATTAGCCAAAAGTGCTCACCACAGCACCTGCAATGTGCCCAGAATTGACTTCTTCTGTAATTCATATGGAGTTAGATGTAATGCTAGCATATATAAATATGACTTTAAATTATTTTTTATGAGATCCATTTCTCCTACTACTATTGGAACTGTCTTTGTATCCTTCTTCCACAATAAACTCATTTCTGCCTGCAAATCTTTGTATTTTATGATTTTTGCATGTAAGACACTGTAATCACTGGGTGTAGCAATTTCAATGATCAATGCTACTTTTGTCTTCTATTTATGGACTACTACATCTCATTTTCTTATAACTATTTTTGAACAGTTGGTCATGGGTGATTCCATGTGATATAAACTTCACCATACTCTATAATTCGTTGTGGCTCATATTTCCAATGCTTCTCACCTCTCAATACTATAATGTTTGTACAATCCCCAGTACAACAGGCATGACACATTATTGTGCCTTTCAGTACACAAGCTCTCTGCCATTAGTAATCCATACCCTTCAACAAGATGTGTGATTGTTTCCAGTTATGTTTTACAGAACCTACTTTTCCCTGTTTCTCCCACATGTTCGGTGGACTTTGCAAACCAATGTGTATGTAGTGCACTATCCTGGGATGTCAATATTAACCTTTCATCTTTTGGTTTTATCTCTCCTTAACCATTCCTGTGTCAGATCCTGATCAAACTGAGGTTGTTATAGGAGTTTTCTGTACTTATCACTATATTTATGCCTTTTCCATGTTTCTTGCCTTCTCATCTGATCCTTCTCCTTATATTCTTTCTTTTGCTTTTTTAGTACATACAGTTTCAGCTTGATTTTTATCTACTTCTGGTTTGATTTTGATTCCCACTTCACACCCATATGCGTTTGCTAAACTACGCAGGGAAGTCATCTTAGGTTCATAAGTGATTACTAGGCTAATGGCACAAGAGCTTTTATAAGCCTAGCCAAAAATGCCGGAGACTGTGGTGGTGGTGCGGTATCGTTATCGCCTCACAGTAAGACGTTGTCCTGTTCGATTCTCAGCGAGAATGTCTTCTGTGTGGAGACATGCGTGAATGGGCATACCTTCATTGAAGGTTGTGCGTCAGAGCTGGCAACTTGGCACGTAAAAATCTACTGCCAATTATTAGCGGACCAGAGTTCCACTGTGGCAACCCCTAACTGGGAAAAGCCAAAAGACATAACAACATATGACAATATTATGTCTTAATTCCCTAGATATGAGATGGGGTAGTGTCTGTTAGTGGGTGTTTGGGTGTTGGAGCCTTGAGTCATTTTACAGATTGCCTCTGCCCATAATGGGCATGGACAGTGCCCCAGGAATTAACTTATGGTTCCCCATCCATTTATCCAAATTCTTTTTGAAGAGATTGAGGGATGGGCTTTGTTTCACAAAGTTCCATAGACAACCTAGCCTTTGGTTACTGATCTGTCTCTCCAGCAAGTTCTATTAGAGCCACAAACAAGGTTCAGGTCCATGGAATGCATATCTCTTGTATAAACTTTTCTTGTGAATATGTAACATTTTCATCTGGGATGGATAAGAGAATGCCTAGCAGGTCAGGTATAAGTCACTTTCCAATAAGTGATATGAGACAGAGTAAAGGGATAGGGCCTTTAGTTGGTTCACAAAAGACATGTCTTATGCTTTGTATTTTTTAGTGTGAAACCACTGGCACTCCATTTAGTGTAAGTGCTAGGGTAGCTACATGCAGAAGGGAGCATTGTACATGATTATAGGCCTGGTGAGGGCTGAGTACAATGGCACTATGACTTCCTTTGACCTTGATGCTATGCCATTACTTATAAGATGAGCCACTCAGAAGAATTTCCTCACTAGCATAGCTACCCTGTGGATAAAGTTTAGGTTACCATCTTTCTGTGTTCCTAGGTCCCGCACCAATGAGACTACTTTTAGGGGTGTGCTATCACTATTATAATGTGCAGGGATATCTGATGTACCAAAGGTTATGATTACATATTTATTTTAGAATTTAGTCTCAGACCGTGGTTATGGCACCAGTCATTTATTATTTTCAGGCCTGTTTGCAGGATGTCAGCATTGTTTGGGGATTCAGATGATTGCTCCCAGCTTACAGGCATCACTGAATTTGGTGAACTAGACATTGGTCTTCATTTCAGAGACGTATATACCAAACAGGAGGGATCCCAAACCTGAGCCCTATGGGACCCTGTTATTAACAGGTTTATTATCAAATGTAGATTTGCCTATCCAGACAACATGTGTCTTATAAGTAAGCAATTTTGCTATCCATTTGATGATGTAGGAGTTTATGCCTGATGCAGTAAGTTTGTCTATGATCCCCAAGTGGGGGATTGTGTTGAAAGCTTTGACCAGGTCTAGATAAGTGGTGTGTAACATTTTATGCTCATCAATGGCCCTGGTGACTTGCTCTGAGAAGTCCACCATATTGAGCAGGCAAGACCTCCCTTTGACAAAGCCAAATTGGGTCTGGTCTAGTGTTTGGAAATTTCCAATATCATTATTGATCAGGTACATGATAATTCTCTCCATAGCCTTGCAGATAAGATTGATCAAGCTTATGGGTCTATAGTTCCCTTGGTCAGTTGATCCCCCCTTGTGAAGAGGGATGATTGTTGCAGTCCTCCATTCCTGTGGGAAAAAGCCCATTGGGAAGCTGTGGTTAAAGAGGGGTTCTAGTGGTCCTGATAGATTCTGTTTTAAGTTATTTAAGAAGTATCCTGGAATGCTGTGTTTTTGGTTTTATCGGGCAAATTGTGGACCTGTTCCCTTGTAATAACTAGTAGAGGGTTGGTTGTGGGCATTTGTTTGGGTGTGATAGGAGGTGATGGGGAGAAGTGTCAAATGAACTTGTCAGCCAGCAGGTTTGTTATAGTTTCAGACTGGGTATAAGTATTGCCATTCATGATTAACTCAGCACATTGGTGAGCATTTCCCCTGAGGTTATGAAAAAAAGACTCATTGTTATCCCCGGGAGGCTATCTTTGTCTCATGGTTTTCTTTGGCAGATTTCACCAGCTCTCTAATTTGTTTGTTAGACTGATGAGTGTATTTTTGTACTCTTTTGTCTATTCCTTCTTTGCTTTGTAAAGGATTAGTTTCCTTTTGTTGAACAGCCTATTTATGATAGGGGTCCGCCTGGGTGGTTTATTTTTGCCAGTAATGCCAGTAATAATTTGACTCAGACAGGTATTGCCTCCTCTATACATCTATGAATGTGGTCATATACTGCTTTTGCATACAGCACACAGCAGGCCTCAGTGTCATCTAGGTTTGGAGGGCTTGGAAGTTTAAAAAACTGTCACTTAGTTTCAGGTAATTGCCCTTAGCAAAGTTCTTAACTTTTCAGTTATATGGGGATTCTAGGTTAGTTTTAGTCCTAAAAAAGATCATTGTGTGGTCAGATCAGCAGGGGTACTATGATTTTCAGAGTTATGTATTATGTGTTGTGCTGTCTGTTTAGAGTATGCATGGGGTCATGGAGAGATGCTTTTAGTAGGTCTTTGAGGTTTTGTTAGATTACATGTGAGTATCTCTGCACATATGGGTATATGTGTTTGCTCCTTAGTGTTGGTAGTGAGCGTTTTGGGTATACCGCTGACAACCTGTTTTGCATTTTTTGTGTGTGCATGTGAGAACTTTGTCTCTAATGATATTGTTTATGTACATCTATAACATACTGTGTTTGTCTATTCTAAAACTTTACTATCATAATATTAAAGTGGATTCAGTTGAATCCACTTTGCACAAAGTCCAGAGGTCAAAAAGTGACAATGTTGAACTTCAATGTTGTCAAAGTACAAATCTGGGCCCTGTCTCGATGCATGTTAACCTTTGTTCCTAGGTTGAATTCAGGATGTAATTTGACAATATCAGAATTTGGCAGTGAGACTTTACATGGACGTGGGTCAATGATACACTCATTTGACTAAGTCAGCTTAAATATTATGATAGTAAACTGTTCTAAAATTAAGTGGTTGTCAATGAACATGAGGCAATTACTATACTGGCTCATGATGGCAATATCCACCGGGACAGAAAAACAGATGACAGGGAAGCACCTATCTACATATTATGCCAGATTCTTAGTATATGGGAAGGAGTATAGGAGAGTCACTTAAAGGTCTAAGTGAGACAGCTATGAATAATGGATAGCTATGGAGCTTGTTTCCCACAGTCAGTTTTAAACTGGAGAGGTTTGGATATATATATATATGTATATATATATATATATATATATATATATATATATATATATATATATATAAGGCACAAGTAACCATATCTGCTTGTTGTGCAAATGCAAGGCTTTTATACCAGCAGAATGAATGATAAGCCTTCCACCAGCAGTTCCCAACTCAGATGGGTTGAATCAGCAGTCTGCTCCCACCAGCATAAAGAACTAAACCCTTGTAATGTAAAACAAACTGGTTTTGAGCTCAAGTGCAGTAACACATGGTTTACAACAATATCTAGAATCCTTGGAAATAAGTTCACAAATACTGAGAAATGTTCACAAATACAGAAACATGTAAGAAAACTTCTGCAAACACAGAAAAACTTTGTAAAACTTTAATATACTCAGAACAGCTTTTGCAGTATCAGAGGAGGTTAAGAAATATCAGGATAGTGTTAAAATGACCTAAGAGCAGTACAGTAACAAACAGATGGTGTTCCTTTAACAAGCGTGGGGTGAAAAGCATTGTTAAATTCAATCAAATCAGCAAATGCCTAATAAAACTGTTGAGTAGCACTGAGATAGTAAGAGCAAGTGTAAAAAAGCCAAAAAAAATAGCACTGAGATAATAAGAGCAAGTGCAAAAAAAAAAAAAAAAAAAAGATTGTAAGTTTATGGATGGCTTTAGATGCCAAGAGTCTTTTATTCACAGCAGTCCATGCCAGGTACTAGGAAATTATCAATAAATAAGCACAGCCTCACACAAATAAGGCTTTTGTACAGGCAGGATGAAAGATTTTTTACACAGTTAAACCCTCAGGCCAGTGAAGTAAACTCACAATCAGCCTTCCACTAGTGGACCTCTGCTCCTACCAGAGAGCAGAATAAAACTTTCTTAATCTGATTTGTTCTCCTCATGATATAAATCTTTCACTGTGTTTAAATCTGTTGAGGTCAGCAGATATGTATGTAGTCCTACAATTGTAGATCTATACATATAATGAATTTCATGGAGGCCAACACCTCCTTTAGAACGAATATATAATCCTGGTTTACAATGATTTGTATAGCTAATTTGATAAGCATGAACCATATTTCTTAATTTCCTGACCAACTGATCAAATATTTTTTTGGGGGCAGTCAATCACCCCAAAACTGTAAGTTAGAACAAAAGAACAAAATTGTCACATAGATTGGACTTTGCTTCTAGATATCAGGGCTTTTTTTCAGTATTAAGTTTAGTCTTCTAAAGTATTCTTTAATGTGTTTTGTTCACAGATGTTCATGTGTTATTGTTGATCCTTTAAGAGTTCCCAGATATTTATAGACACCCTCCTGTCCAAGTTCTTTTATATCACATTCCTGTCACAGATGGATATATTCTTGGTGCTGCAGATTTCCTGCTTTAAATATTGCTTTTGCACATTGCTTTTCCACATTTGTCAAGACCAAATGATTTTCTTATATCACCTGAGAAAGTTTTGACCACTTGCAGCTGTGCCTTCAGCTCCTCATTTGAAAACTCTACCATTTTAAATCATCCACAAAATGAAGATGAGCAGTCTGTACACTTTGTTATTTCATGGGAGCCAAATTGCCATCATGACCTAATCTGTTAAGTACACAACTTAATGGATTAAGGGCAAGATGAAAAAGCAGCAGTGACAAAGTCTCACCCTGGAATATCCTCCTGCAAAAATAATTTGTCCTTTAAAATGGCTTAACTGCAAAGTGGTTTGCCACTGTTTCATGGTTGCTGTAATGTAATCGATTAATGGAGGCTATATCTTATATATCTGTAAGCACTGTTTTGTCCATGAATGTGGGATACTGTCAAATGCTTTCTTGTAGGCTATCCATGCCATACTTAGATTCTTCCCCTTTTTTATAGTTCTCCATTATGACTATAACAACAAATGATCCTTTGTTCCATATGACTTTCTTTTATTACCTTTTTGTTCTATTGCCATGATTGTATTTTCTTCTAAATAACTATAAACTCTGTCTGCATAAATTCCAGTGTATAGTTTATATGTTATCAGAAAGCAAGTTATTGGTTTATCATTTTTAGGATAGCCTGCAGGTTCACACTTAAGTAGGATGATTGTTTTTCCTGTTGTCAACCAGGTTGGTGTCTTGTTCGAGGTGTGCATATAAATAGTTCTTATGCATGATTAAATCTTCATGCAAATATGTTACTTTTAGCCAAAAGTTAGGTACTTCATCTGGGCCTGGATTTTCTAATTAGGAGCTTTTCTTAACTCTTTCAATTTCTCTGGCCATTACTTCATCCCATTTCATATGCTGTACACTTGAAGTTCTTAGTCGTTCTTCTACTTCTTCTGTCTATTCAGCATCTTTGTTATTCTCCACAGTATCTTCATAGATATTTCTCCAAAATGTATTTATTTCTTCTTTTTTTGGTGGTGTTCCAGTTTCTTTTGCCTTGTTTCCCAGTTCTCTATAAAACTTTTTTGGGTCATCAATAAATTGATTATTTTGTATTTTCCTTTATATTTATCTCAGTATCTTCTTTTTTTTCTGCCTGTGCTGATATTTTTAGTTTATTATTTGCAATATTGCATGATAGATCTTGATCTGTCCTGATACTGCACATTGCTTTATCACTTCTATCTTTCTGATCATTTTTGCTGATCTATTCCATTTTCGGGTCTATATTAGACGAGCGACCATTCTGATGTTCGAATCATACATGGTCAACATCATATGATCGAAAGTCGGAAAGGTCGAAGGTGAAAGTCAACAGACTTTCAGAAGCAGAATGGGAAATTTTCTCTTTCTGCACTGAAGTGCATTCTCGGAATTGGTATATTTAATAGGGGGGTGGGGGTGCAGGGGGGCTTGTCCACTGTTCAGACCGGTTTGGTAAGTTTTTTTTTCAATTTTATTTTATTATATAGTCAATGTTTTGAACTTCAGTCATATGAGTTCGCTCATGTGAGGTTTGAAGTTTTGAAACTTCAACTATATAATACAGACCCCCATTTTCTATACTGTTCTAACAGTGACACTTCTTGTCTTAATCGCTTTATTGTTGTCTTGCTTCAATACTTCTGTGATGGTATTTGATTTCTCCCCTTCCTCTCCCTTCCTGACTTGTATTTTTGTGATAAGGTTTTATCTGTTATTAATTTAGCTGGAGATTAATATATCCTATTTACTTCTGTTACATCATACGAATTTCTATGAACAGTCTTAATTACTGTGTTCATTTGTTTTATCAGACTTCTAACTTTTTAGATTTTATTGACTTTCTGTAATCTGTTTCTTTCATTAATCTTAATGTGTCTGTCCATCTCTATTAAATCAAGCAACTATTCTCTTAGATCATTTACTTCTAAACTGAGGGCACATTCTTTTTTCTCCATTTTATTCGGGCATTCTACAGAAAGTTTCATCGTGTATCATCCATTGTGCTTTCATATGGGAACTCACTTGCCTGTCACTTCACAACATTGACTGCATCAAAGTTGCCACAGTGAACTGTTTTTTCCCCTTGCTGTGCAACTCCAGATGAACTTTTGTAGTGGTTTCCTATGGTAGGCTCCAAAGCATCTTGATATGAAAAGTGATCAGATGTTTCACACTCCACTGGTTTCTCCGTAATTTGGGGATCCATTGCTCTATTCTGCTGTGGTGATGTCAGATTTAGATTTTCTACACTAAACCCTTCACTTCACAGGTAATCCATAACTTCAGCTTCTATTTTTTTAACCTCTACTTTACTAACCTTCTGTTCTAAGTTCCCCTTTTGTGATCTTATTTTTCTAAAATGTTCCATATCTGGATGCCTTTGCCTGTATTTCTCCTAATATCTTTGGTGCTGCTTTTTTGTATCGATCAGTTTAGCTTTCTCCTTTTTGTAAATATTGCCCATATCAGATCTCTCTTTCTTTCCCATGTCCATGTTTCTTTTTTAAACCATTCAAAAATCTTTAGATTTTGTTCTTTATATTTTCATACTTCCTCAGTCACTTCTTTTACCAAACGGCACAAGGTTTCTTGGTCTATACCAGGGGTGTCCAACCTTTTGGCTTGCCGGGGCTGCACTGAGCGAACAAAAATTATCTTCTGGCCGCATATAAAATATATCATATAGTTAACGGGAGACCAAAGTCAACCTCCTGGCTGTACTTTAGCTGCATTTGAACAATGATTAAATGTAATAAATGCCTAATATGTGCCTTAAAATGCTAATTATCTTTCTAATTCTAATTCTCTAATCTAACAGTTAACTCTAACATCTTAGTTAATAATTCTTTTTTACAAATAAACAGATATTCACTACAGCACTAGCATTTCTCACTGGGAAAACACTCCACCAGTCCAGCTACATAAAATGTCAACATTAGCAGTCCTACAATACTATTATACACAAAAAATAAGCCAACAAATTTGCAATAAAGTAAAGAATTCACATTACTGACTTAATAAAACAATGCTGAATAATCTACAAGAGGGTCTCAACCCAATTTTAATTATCACATGTTTTATTTGATCAACAGCCATTGTTTGTTGTCATACTACTTCACTGTTGATATTTCACATTTTATATGTTTTACACTATAAGTGTTTTTTAGATATCCTGAACAACATTTATGCTTCATGTGTTTTTGACATTTACTATTTTGTGTAATGAGTTTTTAAATAGACAACATTCATTTTTCAAAATACTGCTACGGTACTTTAGCTTGCTTCAGCTTGTTTTATTGGTTTCATTGATTTTTTTTCACTAATTATACTTACTAATTAATCATGTGACTTTGAAGGGGCTATTTAATGTTGCTACTAGCAGTTAATTTTGACTTGAAAAAGCTCGGTATTTAGCCGAGCGAAAGTGCTTGTTTGATTGAATAAAGTTACATTCTACTTGATTCCATTTGGGTTTGTCATCCTCGCCTGAATCTTTGTTTTTTGCCTTGGTCATTTTGGATTTATCTACTTTAGGGTCTCACCCAAACAAATAACTGGTGCTAGAAACATGGCCTCAAGCTAAATGCCAAAAAAATGCATCATCATCTCCTTTTAGGAAAGTGATGTCCCCACAAATTATCACATTAATAACAATGTTGTAAGCATGCAATCAGTTGTGAGGTGCTTGGGCACCCATGTTGATAGAAACCTGACTTTTGACCACCACGTTGTCTCTGTTGTACGGAAAGCTTTTTGCATGGCCCAATTCATTAGTAAGGGTATCCCATCCAGGAACAAGGAGGTCATAACATCCCTGTATTCTTCCTTTACAAGAGCCATTATTGAGTGCAGTGCTCCTTTTGGCATGTGCCTCATCAAAACATCCTGCAAATAGAAAGACTACAACCATGTCTGACAAAAAAGGTTAAAGGACTAAGTTCACTTAGTTATCCAAACAGACTAAAAAGCTTCTTGCTTTCCTCTGTCTCTCACTGGCCCCTATAAATTTCCTCACTGGCTTGCTTTCCAGGCTAAGAAAGATTTTGCCTTAAGAAACTTCCTCTACCTCAGAAATACTGGTTATATTTAAAACGCTCACTACAAAGACCACAGCCTTCACTGCAACATAAACAAGCCACTTTGTATGGATGGATTTTTGACACAAAAACCTTCAACTTCTGTAAAAAGCTCCTCTCATTATCAAACAATGTAGTTCAGCAACACGACAACTGGATGGCTGGATGGATAGCCTTAAATGTACTCCTTGAGTAAGTAGCATAGTCTTCATCAAACCATATGTAAACTCCACATACTAACCTTTCCTAGCTGGATGGATAAGATCTAATATTGGTTACTCAAGTCTACTTGCCCAAGAAGAGGGGCCTATTTAACTAAGAATTCCATTTGCAAAAATATATTCAGTATACATATTAAATCTCTCTCTCTTACACACACACACACACACACACACACACACACACACACACACACACACACACACACACACACACACACACACACACACACACACACACACACACACACACACACACGTGCGTGCGCGCGTAGCCCCTACTTGTAAAATAGGCAACCTCAGTAATCGCATGACACACACTCACTGAAAGAAATTGTCTGGAAGTCAAAATATATGAAAACAAATCATAATAGAGATGTATTCATCCATGCAATTTCCCACCACCAAAAGTACTATCAATAAATCAACAAACAATTACTCAGCAAAAATGAAATCAATAAGAAATCCATAAACTTTCTAAGATCATACTACATACTGGAGTAAACATATAACTTCCCTCCAATATAAAGCCATTTGACATTCAGACATTTTAATTTGTGAAGATGTTATTCACAAACTGACAGTTTACTGAGCTCATTTCATGGGGTGGCAATAGCCACATCACTATGGCTAGGCATGTAATGCTGACCTTTGCTTTTGAAAAAAAAAACAAATTCTCAGACTTTGTCAATAGCTCAAAGTGCAGAGAGGATTATTTTTTTATTTATTATGTATTTATTTATTTTTGGAAAACATCTTTAAAACTGTTAAATTGATTACATACCCAGAAACACAGAAAAGTTATTGCGATATGTAAACCACAGACTGCTGTGAGAAATCAAAATCACATTAGCACTCTATGCTTACGTCCGAACCAATGAAGCATATCTGTCAATTCCAAAAGAATTAAAGTAGCTTAA
This sequence comes from Protopterus annectens, assembly GCF_019279795.1. Classification (NCBI taxonomy): domain Eukaryota; kingdom Metazoa; phylum Chordata; order Ceratodontiformes; family Protopteridae; genus Protopterus; species Protopterus annectens. Next base: position 1,677,200,355 of record NC_056731.1, on the reverse strand, counting down.
TAAGAAAGTTATTTGCAAGGTTACATGGCAGTTTATATTGAAAATAAGCAGAGATATTAAAAAGGCTCCGTTTCTCATAATTATGCTGAAAAGTCTTCCAAGGTAAATACAACCTTCTGAACCTTAGAACAAGAAATCTGGACAAAGCGAAAAATAAAAGTAGGACACAGGCCCAAAAATAGCTATGCATCACAGACACCATTGAAACAGCTGTAGCTGCATTATACATCACTTATAATGTTTCTATCCCATCATTGTCAGTTAAGCATTATATGGCTCATTAAATCCTGCCTTCTTTTGCAACAAAGAAAACCATGCTTTGAAATGACGAATGCATCAAAAATAATAAATAAAACACATTGCATCCACATCTTGCAACTTCCTACCTGCAAACAACCACAGAGCTTTCACTGAAACTAAGGCTGCTTATTTCCCCAGAATGACAGATCTCCCTAATTAAGTATAATGGAATACAATTTACCAGGATCTGGACTACCTGACACAAATTAAATTATGGCCTGTAAATTGCAAGTGCACTTGTTTAATTAAACTATATTTCTAAGCTCACTTACTGCATTTTTCAGTAACATCCCAATATCCATTTCCAGGTCACTTTACAAGACATTGGCAGTGGTAGGCTTGGCATCCTTCAGAACCCCACAGGTCCACACTCATACTGCTAGCATTGTCCATTAAATGTAAATATCCATCCACTGTAAATGGCAAGAAGCTATGCCTTAAAAAATCTACTTTTGGCATGCCTAGTACCCAAGTATCAGGTTTTGAAACAAAGAAACATATTCTCCACAGTCAGTAAGTCCCTGTCTTTAATAATCATATACTGTTGCAGCACTCCCAACACATAAGCACACGCATACACATTAAAACCCCCAACATTTAAAAAATGACATTGTGCCCACCTGATTTGCCAGTATTGATGATCCACCAAAGCTATGCTTACTGTTGTCCAATCTACCACTGCTTAGAACCCACCAAGTACAAAACAGTACTGGATGCTTTTTTTTTTTTGTCAGAAAAAAAAATACAACATCATATGCTACAGTACCACTTAGTCAATCCACTACTGACCCATTAACCCTAGGCTGCTGTCTCATTCTTACTCCCTGGAGCTGCATTACCTTGGATGACTGCTTTTATTTCCTAAGCAAAAGACACAAATTGGAAGATGAGGCAAAAATCCAGATATTCTTTGAAAATCCATCCAGTTGAGAGGTATGATTTCATATTCAATACAGCACTCTCCCTGTCAGGAAAGCCACAATTTACTTTTAATGTACAATATATTTGTGAGCTAACTTGTGTATGTTCAGTAGGTAGACTGATCATTATTAGCCTCTTTGTGCATGTGTCTCTCTCTGTCTCTCTGTCACACACACACACACACACACACACACACACACACACACACACACACACACACACACACACACACACACACACACATTCTTCTTCTTCTACTTTCACGCACACAAACATTCTGCGTTCATGCATGCACTCACTCACTCATTCTGTACTTACCTATTAACACATGTGAGTGCTGTCCCTTTCAAAAGCAATGGCGGCAAATCCATAAACAAGTCCCTCTACAGCGAGAACAAACACACACTGATTCTTTGGCGCAAAATAATGGCGTAAACACACTGATCCTCCTTTGGCACAAAAACATCAAAACTAGAAGGGTGTTTTGGTGCATGCACACACTGACATAGAGTTACAGGTCACGGGAGTGAAAAACACAAAACAAAAAAGTGTTTTGGGGCATGCATACATCGATGTTGCGGTTAGAGGTCAAGGGCCACATGGAAGAAATCTGAGAGCTGCATGTGGCCCATGGGCCACAGGTTGGACATGTCTGTTCTATACCATGTTTTTCACAAACTTGTTATATTAATAAACACAAATTTGCATTTGTAGCATATTTGCAGATGTTTTAATTTCTCCTTTCAGAATTCTTTTCTAATTTCTCCAAGTCTTTTGGGTTTCTAATACCATGACAGGAATGGACCCCATTCCTTAGTCAAAGTATGATTAAAGTTCATGAAATAGTTTTTTTTTCAATCTTTGATGTTAGCAAAAAGTGCTCTCCACAGCACTCTCAATGTGCCCAGTAATGACACCTTCTGCAATTTATATGGAGTTACCTGTATCAGTAACATATCTAAGTACAATTGTAAATTTGTTTTTATAAGACCTCTTTCTCCTGCTACTATTGAAACATTCTGGGTATTCTTCTTCCACATTGCCCTTGTTTCTGCCTGCATATCCTGGTATTTTATGACTTTGTATCTCTCTGTATGTAAGATACTATAGTCAATGTGTCTAGCAATTTCAATGAGCAATACTACTTTTGTCGTCTTTTCATGGACTACTATATCTGATTTTCTTGCCTCTATTTTTTGAACTGTTGGTAATGGGAGATCCCGTGTGATAGGAACTTCATTATTTTCTATAATGCTTTGTAGCCCATGTTTCCTGTGTTATTTAGCTACTTCATATTATAATGTTTACACAAACCCCAATGCAACAGTCCTGCCACATTATTATGCATTTCAATATACAGACCTTCTGTCATTTGTAAATCACAATCAGCAACAGGATGTGTGATTGTTTCCAATTCTGTTTTACAAAACCTACATTTGTCTGTTTCTTCCAGATATTCAATGGACTTTGTAAACCAACATATATGTAGTCCACTGTCTTGGGCTGCCAATATTAACCTTTTGTCTTTTGGTTTAAATTCAGCTCTTCTTAAGCATTCCTGCATTTGATCCTGATCAACATGAGGTTGTTCCAAGAGTTTTCTATACTTGCAACTATATTTATGCATTTTCCACATTTATTGTCCTGTCATCCAATACTTCACCTTATATTCTTTCTTTTGCTTTTTGGCTCATTCAGTTGATGCCTGAGTTTTATCTACTTCTGGTTAGATTCCCATTCCTAATTGATACTGATATGTTTCTGCAAAATTAAGCAGGGAAGTCATCTTAGACTTATCCTCCTCATGTTTATAACTTTCACTATGTTTGGGTCTTGTGAGATCAGCAGTTATGTATGCAGTCCCATGATTGCAGATCTATACATGTAATACCTCCTTCAGAATGGGGAATATATACTCTTGGTATGCACTGATTTTTATAAAATATCTGATGAACATAAAGCATCCTTCTTGTTTTCCTGTCCAATCAATCCAACACCTTTTGGGGCCAGTCAATCATGCAAAACAATACATAAGGACAGGAAGAGCAAATTGGTTTATAGCTTGGACTTTGTTCCTAGATGTCAAGGCTGCTTTTTAGTATTAATTTAAGTCTTCTAAAATATTCCTTACTAAGTTTTATTCACATTTGTTCATGTTTTACTGCTGATCCTTCATCAATTCCCAAATATTTATACACTCACTCTTGCTCAAGTTCTTTTATATCACATTCTTGTCCCAAACTGATGTTTTTTTGGTGCTGCAGTTTTCCTGCTTTAAATGTTGCTCTTGCAAATTTATCAAGCCCAAATGACACTCTTATGTCATCTAAAAAGTTTTGACCACTTGCAGTTATGCTTTCAGTTCCTCACCTAATGAACTATACAATTTTAAGTAATCTTCAAAAAGAAGATTAGAGGCCTTCATACTTTGTTGTTTTCAGGGAGCCAAATTGCAGCCATGACCTAATTTGTTAAGTAGACCGCTTAATGGGTTAAGTGTAAGACAAAAGAGCAGCGATGACAGTCACCCTAGAATATCCCCTTTTTGGATTTTTTTCCTTGGAAAAATAATTTGTCCTTCATCACGGCTTAACTGCAAAGTTGTTTCCCACTATTTCATGGTCACTTTAATATAATTGATCAGGGTAGGGTGCATCTTATACATTTTTAGGCACTCTTTTATCCATGAATGTGGGATACTGTCAAATACTTTTATGTAGTCTATCCACGCCATACTTAGATTTTCCCCTTTTCACAGTTGCCATTTTAACTTTATTTAACAGCAAAGGAGCCTTTGTTCCATATGACTTTCATGTATTAACCTTTCATTATATTACTGTGATTGATGTTTTTGTCTAAATGACTATAAACATTGCTGGCATCAATTCCCATGTATAGTCTATACATCATCAGAAGGCAAGTTATTGGTCTATAGTTTTTAGGATACCTTTCAGGTTCACTCTTTAGTAGGAATATTGTTTTTCTTGTTGATAACCAGATGGGTGTAACTTCAGGCTGCACATTTAAATAGTTCTTACTTATAGCTAAGTCTTCATATGAAGATGCTAATACTTTTAAACAGAAGTTAGGTACTGCATCTGGGTCTGGGGTTTTCCATTTAGGAGCTTTTCTTAACTTTGTTTCAGTCTCTCTGGCTGTTATATCATCCCATTTCATATCCTGTACATTTGAACTTCTTTTTCTTTCTTTTACTTCTTCTATCCATTCAGCATCTTTTTTTATGTTCCGCAGGATCTTCATAGATGTTTCTCTAAAATGCATCTTTTTCCTCTTTTTTGTTGGTGTTTTAATTCCTTTTGCTTTGTTTCCCCATTCTCTATAAAACTTTTTTGGGTCACCATAAATTGCTTATTTTGTACTTTTCCTTTATATTTATCTGCATATCTTCTAAGTTTTTCTGCCTGCACTGATATTTTTAGTTTATTATTTGCAATAGTGTGCATGACAGGTCCTGATCTGTTCTGATACTGTGCATTTCTTTTATCACATCTATTTTTCTGAGTATTTTTGCTGATCTGTTCCCTATTCTATACTCTTCGAACACTGACACTTCTTGTCTTAATCGCTTTATAGTTTTCTCTATTCGATACTTACATCATGGCATTTGATTTCTCCCCTTCCTTTCCCTTACTACCCCATGTTTTGTGGTAAGACTTTATTATTTATTTAGCTGCTCAGTAATATATCCTATTTACTTTTGTTATATTGCATGACTCTCTATGGGCAGTCCTAATTACTGTGTTCATTTGTTTTATCAAACTTCTAACTTATTAGGTTTTCTTGACTTTCTGTAGTCTATTTCTTTCATTAATTGTAGTATGCCTGCCATTTCTATTAAATCAATTATCTCTTCTCTGAGGTTCTTCTGAGTGCACATTCTTGATTCTTCATTTCCTGTGAGCATTCTATGGAATGTTCCATAGCATCTGTGCCACATTCTCTTCAGTTTCATACTGGGTCATCTGTTGTTCTTTCATATGGAAACTCACTGGCTAATCACTACACAACATTGGCTGCATCAGATTTGCCACAGTTTCCTGTTTCTTCTCTTGCTGTGCAACTTCAGCTGAACATTTGTACTGATTTGCTATGAAACGCTCCAAAGTATCTTCATATGGCAACTGGTCAGATGTTTACTGCTCCACTGGTTTCTCTTTAATTTGTGTGTCCATTGCTCTATCCTGCTGTGATATTATCTCAGTTAGATTTTCTACACTAAATCCTTCACTTCGCAGGTACTCCATAACCTCAGTTTCCATTTCTTTAACTTCTCCATTACTAATCTTCTTTTCTACTTTTCCTCTGTGTTTTCTTACTTTCGGTATTGTATTGTACAATTGTCCATGTCCAGATGCTTTTGCCTGTTTTTCTCTTCAAGCATCTTTTTCTTTCCCATGTCCATATTTCTTCTTCAGATTTTTACTGCTCCTCCAGTTTCTCCTTACTTGGGGAACTCATTGTTTCATTATGCTGTGATGTAAGTTGTGTTAGACTTTCTGCAGTAAATCCTTCACTTCGCAGGTATTCCATAACTTCACCTTCTATACGTCATCAGAAGGCAAGTTATTTGGCAATAGCTTTTAGGATAGCTTGCAGGTTAACTTTTAAGTAGGAGTATTGTTTTTCATATTGTTAACCAGTCTGGTGTCTGGTCAGGGTGCACATATAAATATTTCTGGCTCATGGCTAAATCTTCATGTAAAGATGTTAATACATTTAGTGAAAAGTTAGGTACTGCATCTGGGCCTTTGGATTTCCAATAAATGTCTCTCCTTAAGTTTCTTTCAATCTCTCTGGCCATTACTTCATCCCATTTCATATTGTGTACATTCAAACTTCTTATTCTTTCTTTTACTACTTCTATTCATTTAGCATTTTTGTTATGTTCTACAGGATCTTCATAGATGTTTCTCCAAAATGTATCTATTTCTTTTTTTGGTGGTGTTTCAATTCCTTTTACCTTATTACCCAATTCTCTATAAACTTTCTGGGTCATCAGTGTACTTTTCCTTTATACTTATCTGCATATCTCCTAAGTGTTTCTGCCTGTGCTGATATTTTTAGTTTATTATTTGTTATAGTATATGACAGATCCCAGTCAGTTCTGATACTGTGCGTTGCTTTTATAATATATATCTTTAGGAGTATTTTTGTTGATCTGTTCTCTTTTCAATACTCTTCTAACAGTGATGCTTCTTGTCTTAATTGCTTTTCAATTTTCGCTATTCGATACATCCATGACAGCATTTAATTTCTCCACTTCCTTTCCTTGCTACCCTGTGTTTTAGTGGTAAGGCTTTATCTGCTATTAAATTCTTGCTGAAGTATTCTCAGTTCATTGTTATTAATTCAGTCTCCTCCCTGAGCTTTGTTTGGATCCAGTTTGCAGGTTTCTTTTTCAATATAATCTGATTCCAGTAACTGAGGTTACCTAGATAACGCAAGGTCAACGTATCACACCTTTGTGGAGTCAAAGTGTTTTGCATAAGATTTTGCAAATATATCTATAATCTGCTGAGTGTGAGAATAAAGTTTAGAATTTACACACAGTTTATCAATTTGTATATATTTACTCCTTGCATATCTTATGTATCTATAAAAGGATTTCCTAGTATGATCGATATTGTCATATAAGTTTTCAAAATGTTCTTGACTGTGTCTCACACTGTGCTTAATTTGTTATTGCAGCTTGTTTATTTCAGTTTTCAATGTTGTACTTTGAATTCTCTTCCATTTCTTATATTTTTTGTGTATTACTTTATTTGGGTATCTTGTTCTTATGGAAATATGTCCCTCTGACTTTGTATGCTAGATCCTGATATTAAACAATTTTTTTTTGATTTTTTGCTCTCAAACAATTACTCTTTGAAAAATGTCCACAATCTGTTTCCAGTTTTTGCACTGAATATATCACTCGTTAGTTTTACATAGTGATTGTTTTGCTTCCATATAATTTGTGCTTAATCTTCTGTGCATTGATTTAGGTTTCACTTTTGCAGAATTATCTAGTAACAAATTAACCGTTATAACCCCATGATCACTGCACATCAACAGTGGTAAAATGTGACTTGAAGTAACAGCAATTTCATTACAAACACAAACAATGTCTAGTATGTTCCATTCCCTGGTAGTTTTTTTTACAATCTGAAGCAAATGTTGATCTTGAACCACAATAAGTGCTTTCATCCATTAACATATGAACTTCTGCAGATAATCCCCTCCAGTTGTCTTAAAATTTTAATATCCTTTCAAAAATTTAATTGGCTCATACAGACAAACCAACTTCATATGCCTCTTGAATAGAAAAACTGTTAATTTCAAATAGTCTCCATCAATTAATATAATAAATTATCCAGCACACTTTAAAATAATTTACATTTTTAAGTTATTAAAAAGTATTAAGTATTAAAGATTAATCAAAAAAAATTTTGCACAAATTCAAGAGTTCTTAAATGGCTGTTTCGTTAAAGGAACATATAAATGCTATTAAACTGAATGTCTGAAAGGTGATAAAAGTTGTAAATATTTAAAAAATGATTAAACACGTGTTAAAACACTCCCCTTAAAACAATATTCCTAACATATGTACCCTTAAATGTGAAACCTTGTTTTGATCCAAAGCTTTTAGTTTTGATACACACAAAATACAAGTTTGTTCATTTATACCTGGCCAAAAATCAGCATTAAGCAAGATCTGCCAGATCAGTTCCTTCTTCTTCAATTGGAAAGTCCAAGGTGCACCCCTAACATTGGGATAAACACAAGCAATAGCTATATTTTTAAGACAATTCTCTGAAAATTTGTAAATGTGCTTTGCCAGTGAGTTATTTAAATTACCTTTCTTTATACTATATTCCTGCTAAGATATCCTTTCCTTTAACTTATGTTCAGCCTTGCCCACATAAAACATGGGCAGTCTGAACACAGGGCAACATATATGACCCTTCTTGGACTCACAGTTGAATTTCTGTTTTATTTTATATTCAAAATATTTTAATTTGAAGGATTTACCTACATTCATATGTTTGCAAAAGTGGCAAAACCCACTCTTCATCATTTCTCCTGATCTGTTCCCTTCCTACTTATGTTTCTTTCCAATGTATCCTTAAGACTGGGTCCCCTATGGTACACAATCACTGGTTTGTCCCCCACCTTATTTCTGACTGAGCTATCATCACTTTTAAGGGACCAATATTTAAATAAAATAAATCCATTTAAGTGTTTCATAATCATTGTTGAATGTAGAAACAAACATTGTTTTAAAATCCTCAGTTCCTTTAAAATCTGTATATAAAGAAATACTTGTTTCATAGTCATTTAAATGTTCCTTATGCACAATAACTTTCTCATAAGATCCCTTATTTAAAATAGTTTTAAAATGCCCTCTTACCTTTCAGTACATACTTTGTATACCATATCTTCTAATAGTTACATAGCTCCATTTTGGCTCTGAGCACTCTTACAGTTAGCAAGGATCCAGTGTATGTTGCTCCTGCTCAGCAAAACACTGCTGGGCTCCTTTAAAGTGGAACAACTTATATAAGATAATTACATCTCCTACAAGTGATTGTGAAGTCAGCACTAGCGCTGTGCTGGAGGTCCCCATAGCAACTCCCTATTTAATCATCGTAAATTTCTCTGACCATCATGGTGTAAGACCCCTACAGGCAATAATTAAACCACCTCTTCTGGTCATACCACCCTTATGTAATCAGCCTCTACTTCCAACTTTTTTCCAATCCCACATCCTGTTTACCTCTCCTCTTATTGTTTACCTTTCTCTTTGTTCAGCAAAATAACAACTAGCTCTGTCTCCAGCCAGTGCTGCCATAACTACTGTATAGCACAAGCTAATTCTACAAATCATATAATCTGTAGAGTTCATACTACAGAGCAGTACTTTCTTAACTACAAATCTCTATTTCTCACAACTGGAAACACTGAAAACACCAAATTAAAAACTCCAGGACAGCCCAGAGATACTCCAAATTTATTGTAAAACCAAATCCACCAGACAGTAAGAGCTTTCTTCTCTAATACAGACTTCTTCAGATCAAATAAATGAAAATGCTATCAAATATGTATATACCCTTCAGATCACATGACAATTATTCAATTAAGGTAACGAATCAACAATTTAAGTGAAAAATCATTCACCCTACCAAGCATTTTAAACTATAAATCTATGGTTTACTAAACAATGTATATGACAAGGTGTTATGTCTCATATGCTTTCATTTTTAATACATTACTTATACTAATAACATCATTTAGCCCAGGCCAAGAGGAAGCATTCAAAAATATTTGCCAGCACAATTCCCTCTGTTTTAGGATAATTGGCCAGGGTCCAGTCCTAGGGTGTTTTTCTACCTGCTCTAGAACAAAGAATAAAAATCCATTGTCCTCATATATGTCTACATGTTTATAGAGAGCATTGGTAACTTTATGTTTACTTATATCTTAGCTATGCTCATACATCCATTGTTTCAACTTCCTCTCTGTCTTGCCCATATAAAAAAATGGGCATTCCTTACAGAGAGCAACATAAACCACCCCCTCAGTATGGCAATTATAATGTCCTTTAGGATTGATCACCCTGTTGTTAATCCTTACTTCATGCCCTTGTAAGATCATATGGCACTGGTTACAAGACCCACATTTGGACATCTTACCCATTATTTTATATTGACTATTTGACATATTGTCAAAAAGATTTTTGAATGAACATCCCCATTTGTACACAACTCTAGGTCTTGCTCCAAGCTTCTCATAAACACCCTTGTTATTAACAATCAATTCCCAGTTTTTATTCACAATACTAATGAGTGGTACACTATCCACATTGTATGTTGTAACATACAAAGGGCCACAATAATTATTATTCCTACTTTCCCATGTGGCAAATTTTCCTTCAGTGCATCCATTACCTAACTGGGGACCCTATAACCCAGGTACCCTATTCTTAAAATCCATATCACCCTGTGGGTTTCCTAACAATGGCCAGTTCTGCCCCATTTGTCTCTTCCTAGATACTTCTTCAGTCATTAAACCGACCAGCTGGTTTGGATAACCCCTTTTAAGAAACATATTCTTCAAATTCATACATTCTTCAAGAAAGTCGTTCCACTCTGATACCATACGAGCAGCCCTCACCATTTACCCCTTTACCACAGCTCTCTTTTGGTTGTGAGGGTGACTGCTTGCATAATGCAACAAGGTATTCAAGTAGGAAGGCTTCCTATAAATTTTAAATGTAAGAATATTTTTTCTAGGATGTATAAATAAATCCACATCCAAGTAATTTATTGACACTTGGCCTATATGATGTGTAAATTCCAAAACATTTGTAGTGTTATTAATGTACTGGATAAATTTGTCTACCTTCTCTAATGGGCCTACCCAGGCTATAAACAAGTCATTCAAGTAATGTGTATATAATTGCACAAACTGGAAAAAAGAACTATACAATAAAAACTTGTTCTCCCAGGCTGCCATGACTATATTGGCAAAGGGCAACCCCCTGACACGTTTAAAATATTGGCACTGGAATTAGACATAGTTGGAATCCAATACTAGTTCCATCAGGGTGGTTCATACATTCACTAAATTCTGATCAATACCAAAATTAAACATCAAGTACTTCTCAAACCACTGTAAGCCAATGTCATGTGGTATGCAAGTGAATAAATCTTTAACATTGATAGTTAAAAGTATTGGCTTCAAAGACAAGTCAATATCATTACACTTCATCAAAAATTCCCACAAGTCTTTGCATAAGTAAGGAATACTCATAGCATAGTCTTTTAGCAAGCAGTCAATTGTTTGGGCTATACAGTATGATTTTGAGTTCTTGCATCTACGATAGGTCTAAGGAGGAGGCTTCCAAATCTTTATGGATCTTTGGCACACCAAAAATGCAAGGGATACATGGACATTCGACATTCATAAATTTATATTGGTCCTGTGTTATTTCCCCTTGCACTGGCATATCATGCACTATAACATCCACCCAGTGATATGCTATATTAACTTCATTCTGCGAAGCTTCCACATATGCTCCATCATACAGTAGTGCCAATAACTGCTGTTCATAATCCAGCTGTTCCATGATGATCAACCCTCACCCCTTATTGGGATGCATCACCCTCAAATTCGTAGATTAATTAAACTCCCTAATCAGTTCCTGTAGGACACTTCTTAAATTATATTTTGCTTCAGGCTTTGTCCGTTTCTTTAAGTAGTGCCATATATCTAGCTCACACATTTTTTTCCAATGCTGGATGCAATTCAGGGTTTAATATGCTTGAGACCCTTAAACCAGTCTGAACTCTCATATTCAAGTCCCCAAATAGCATAGATAAATTTAAGTTACAAACAGTTTTAATTCCACTAAGGCCTTAACCAAGTCTGCACATTTTGTAAGGACAAAAGAATAGCCCCTGCTAAATAAATCAGCATGGTCCCTAGAAAAACTAAATGTGCTGAAATTATAAATGTGAAAGTCCTGTGCAGTATTAGATATGATTTTAGCAGTGCATGTTTGTTGTATTGTTTGCATTGTGCTTAATGGTTCTGTTTCCTCCTGCAAGAATTCTTCCTCTGTGCTGAATACTCCCTCCGGCTGAAATTGGAAAAGGAATTCCCCTTCTGTCTTTGTTTTGGAGTCATTCCAAGCTTCTGGGTTTGATCTCTAAAGGGTCATCTTCCACATCAAACACTTGCTCATTCTCTTGGCTTATATATTCTTCATTTTCCTGCTCTGTTCCTCCATTATTTTCTTCCTGTGCTGACTACGTGGAGCTGGTTGTTTCAATGATTGAAGAAGTTTCTAGGAAGAGACAAATGGGTCAGTACTGGCCATTGTTAGGAAACCCACAAGGTGATATGTATTTTAAGAATAGGGTACCTGGGTTACAGGGTCCCCAGTTAGGTAATGGATGCACTGAAGGACAGTTGACCACATGGGAAAGTAGGAATAATAATTATTGTGGCCTTTATATGTTACGACATACAATGTGGATAGTGTACCACTCATTAGTATTGTGAATAAAAACTGGGAATTGATTGTTAATAACAAGAATGTTTATGAGAAGTTCGGAGCAAGACCTACAATTGTGTAAAAATGGGGGAGTTCCTTCAAAAATCTTTTTGACAATATGTCAAATAATAAAAATAAAACAATGGGTAAGATGTCCAAATGTGGGCTTGAAACCAGTACCATATGATCTTACAAGGGCATGAAGTAAGGATTAATATCAGGGTGATCAAGCCTAAAGGACATTATAATTGCCATATTGAGGGGGTAGTTGATGTTGCTCTCTGTAAGAAATGCCCAGTTTTTTGTGTGGGCAGGACAGAGAGGAAGTTGAAACAACAGATATATGAGCATAGTTACGATATAAGTAAACATTAACTTATCAATGCTCTCTATAAACATGTAGGCACATATGGATACCATGTTTTTTTCTTTGTTCTAGAGTAGGTTGAAAAACACCCTAGGGGAAGACTCTGGCCAGTTATCTTAGAACAGAGGGAATTGTGGTGACAAATATTTTTGAATGCTTCCTCTTGGCCTGGGCTAAATTATGTCATTAGTATAAGTAGTGTATTAAAAATGAAAGCATATGAGAGATAACACCTTGTCATATATATATTGTTTAGTAAACCATAAATTTATAGTTTAAAATGCTTGGTAGGGTGAATTTATTTCTTTATTTTTAGTTTTTATTTTACATTTGTTTATCTGGAAAGTCCGACTGGACACAGGTCCATTTTCAGCCAGGCCCGGGGAGAAAAGCTCCACATTACAGTACATTACATGAGAGTAAAAAGAAGTAGAACATACATACATATGGCATATATATATATATATATATATATATATATATAGGCAATGATTTTCACTTAAATTGTTTATTCATTACCTTAATTGAATAATTGTCATGTGATTTGCATGGGGTATAAGTATTTGATAGTGTTTTAATTTATTTGGTCTGAAGAAGTCTGTATTAGAGACAAAAGCCCATACTTTCTTAACTAACCTCAAGAACTCAGTCCTACAAAAATAATTTTTGTTATCCATTCAATTTTGGGTGGGTGAAACTCATTACGGTTGCACCCCTGGAGTCATAGTGCTCCTGTGCCCTAGCCCAGTCCCACCCACCTCACCCTCATCTACTTTTACAGCCCTCTAGCAACACCTACTGCCCCTCAATACCAATCACTTACTATTCGCTCTTATTTCATTTCCCATACTTGCTCACAATCAATTACTTCTCAGTTCCTTTTCTTTTATCTATTCATTTCTAGCAGCTCTCACAATTATTTACTGCCACTTATTTTGGATTTCCTTGTTCTCTCATCCAGTCTCACTTAATCTCTCATAATTACCTCTCCCATATTTACTTAGAGCCACTTATTTTAGGTTTCCTTGTGCTCCCATTCAATCAAGCTTCTTTATACCCTGCATTACAAGACCCTCCATCTCATTTCAAAAGTCAAAACAACACACTTTGTTTTTAATTTTATAAGCACCACTAAAACACTCTTCTTCCTTCTTTTATTCACACTATTATAAAACACTTGCATTCTCTTGTCTCAAAGAATATCCTCTGCTAACTACTGAGTACTGGCTATTGCCACGCTGATCAGTAACACCATCCCCTTTTTTGCACTTCTGTTTCTGACTCATCTTACAACATACCACTCCCATCTATTCAGCTCAGATATTCCTCATTCTTGCAGACATAATTTGTTCATACAGCACCTATACTTTTAAGCAAACGACATTCCACAGAAGCTTATCTCATCTCTTCTCACACTCTCACATTCTCCTGCACAAATTCTCCTGCTATCCAACCAATCCCAACATACTAAAACTTGAAATTAAATACACAGACAAGCCTAAATATCCAGTCTTTTATCCATTCATAAGTCTAACCTTTATCCTGTGTGGGGATATACATCAAAACCCAGGCCCCTTCATATATCACTCCACCAGTTCTCCACAGACTAATAACACTAACCCAAATCATTATTTATCCTCTTGATTTCTCCTGCAAAAGTTAAACTGTCATAGCATATGCTCTAAAGTATCAGGTCTACAAGCATAGGTTGTTTTCTACTCCCAAGATGCCTTAATGCTAACTGAAACTTAGGTAATGCCTGACATTAAGAATGAAGAATTACTCCCAGGTTGTAATATCTCCAAACTACACAAGAGTCCTGGGGTCATGGCAAAAACACAGTAGTACTCTCAACATACCCACTCTATCTACCCATTTAACAACACAAAAATTCTCATTTACTTTTAAAATTAATAATCATAAGAGTATCTAGCTAGCTCCTGCTCACATTACCCACAACAATAATAACCCAATTGTATAAGATCTCTTATCCTGGATTTTCACTTACATCAACCAAAAAACTATTATTTTAGGTGACCTAAAACAGACTAGCAATCCATTTCTGTCACCTACACCAGTTCTGCCACATACCTATTTAATTTCACTTAACCTAACACCTCACCAACCAGGTGCAACAAATCATCCAACAGATCATCCATCTTTGGCTGTGCTTTCATATCTGATACAACTAAACTTATGTCATTTGGAACTCTGCTCAACTCAATGAGTGACCACATTTAATTTTGGTAAGATGAGTGCCAACACACTCCCAAAAATTCACAATTACAACACCATCTCCAATTTAGCCCAGTTCGGCAATGGTACTGTCATAGATACATTAAAGCTATGCAAATGGAATCTGTTAAACATCTTTACTCTAGACAAAGCAGTTGCATATTTTAATAACAGCTTTCTCAGCATATTAAACAATTAGACTTAAAAGAGTCAAATGCAACAGCAAACCATGCCTCTCCAAAACCACTAAACAACCAATGCAGATCAGAGGCAAAGCATGGAACACATGTCTTCAAATCAAAACATGATCCAACCTTCATTTCTTTAGGGGACTCCTTATTTGATTTGATAAAGAAACAAAAACAAACTTACTACACTTCCACCCCAAGTTGCCTACATCAATAACTACAAAAGTTTCTAGTCCCCCTTTCATAATCTACTTAATTTTGGCCTTTGGCCACCCATCTTAGCCATCTCCTATAACTACCAGTCATGCTGATTCTATTGTTAACCAAGTCAATTCAAATTTTGTACAGTCAGTATCCTCTCTCACTAACAGCCAGCTACCTACCCCCCTCTATTCCCTCACAACCACCATCACAAAATTTTAAACTCCTTCTCAATCCAATCTCCACTTTCACCATCAAAAAGTTTCTCCTAAACCATAATCCCACTAGGCTCACAACAGATAACCTACCCACTGAATACATTAACTTGGCTATTAACTCTCTGGCCTACCCCTTTTCTATCTTGATTAATTAGGGTTATACCTTTTCAAATGCCCAAAGTGGGTCATTTTTGGTAAAAAAAAAAAAAAGAAAAGAAAACCAGATGTTGCTGCTGAAACTACTAGTAACCAAAGCTACAAAACAGCAGTCAATCACTCATAACATATGGCACATTAAAAAAATGGAGCCAAGAAAGTAAAAACTGTATAATTCAATAGCATGCAAAAACATACACAATTGAGTTAAGCTATTTCATTCCACACACACACACACACACACACACAACAGTAGTTTCATAAGAACTGAATAAATTAGTTGTAACCTCCTTATACAGAAACCATTGCTTCAGAGACCATTCCACTAAAAGATATAAACAAACATTTAAGCAGCATACAAGATTAACAAGAATTATCTGTCTTTTTTCTTTCATCAAAGATTAAATCGTTGTAAAAAATAATTGTTGAACTCTTTATTAATTATTTTGTATTAATAAAACAATTATTAAAAATATAATACATTTTAAATTATAGAATATCCCATACAGAACCACACATTAAAAATATACATTGGGTATTATGTTGTTCACTAAATGATCTTATAAGTTAGCTGTTCCTAATTTGAGAAGGGGGAATATTGTCATACTGTTTTGTAAAAACATGAGATTCTGCAGGACAAACCATACCCAATGCCAGTGAAAAGGATAGAAATTCACCTTTTTGCCAAAATAAAAGCTTATTCTTGCATCATCTGAGTTGCTTATATTATTTCATATAACATTTAGGTGTTTCAGATACAAAATAATTGTTTTGTGTAACTATTAAAGAAAACTTAGGAAATAGTTTTTGTCCTAAAATCTCAGGACATTTGCTGTTTTATAGTTTTTATTTTTTAAAGGATGCATCTACCCAAATAAGGAATGTCCTATGCAAAGAGGGACAGGTGGCAACCCTACAATTAACATGTCTATCCAAGAAATCTATGTACCCTATAGCTGGGAAAAATATATAATCACTCACTTACATGAAGTATGGAACTCCACTGAATTCTGTAAATGTCACCTTACAGACATTTTCTCACAGCTATCAAAAATACTAAACAATGTAACCACTACCAATTGCATAAGCATTCAGTGGACACTAATGTCTTCTCTTCAGCTTAGTGTCACATCAGACCACACCACAGTACCACTATAGCTCTCTGTAGTTTCATCAATCATTCCAGTCTTCACATGGACCTAGTAACCTTGTCTCCTCACTGTACCTAAATGAGTCTAAGGCATTTGGCAATGTATCCCACCAGAATCTTCCAAATAGATCATACTCAATAGGCTTGGATACCTCCCCCCCAGTTCTGAAGCTACCACTGTAATAGGCTACAGACACTGAAATGGAGAAACAACATTGTTCTTCCCCATCTCACTCAGTGTCCCACAAATGTCAGTTTAGGAGCCACTCTTCAATACTTTTATTAGTTATCTACACACAGCTACCAACAATGGCAGAGTCATTTAATACACTGATGATGTTACACTTATTGCCACTGCAAAACCTTTGGAGAACTTCAAGTCAAAACACAAAATGCCTTTCCTCCATTGAATCCTGGTTAAAGGAATCCACCTCCTGGTAAATGCAAAAAACTAAGTTCTTCTCTTTACTCCAAGTTATCTCTCACATAAAAAATAATGTTTTCATCTCCTCAGTAAACATCACACCTATCAAAACATGTCACTCATTGAAGCACTAGATGTCATAATAAATGAGTGCCTAAAGCCTGGAATCCAAAACAACAAGCTTTTAAGAAATCCCACCAAAGATTCAGGCTATTATTTTATAGCAAACACTTCTTAGCTGACATGGCTAAAACAAATACCCACTATCTTTCTTTTACCCTCATTAATATATGCATCCCCCATCTTCACCTATATTTAACAAGCTTACCTAACTAACCTTGTCCAATCAATACTACAATAAGATAGTGAATTTTGTTGTAAACAACACTTGAAAATCTCACCAATGTCTTGTCTACTGCATATACAATGGCAAAAACCTGTGCACTGACATTTTTAACTCACTTAGTTATTGCCCTTAAAATTATCAGCAAACCTTAAACCTGCCCTGCAGTACTAAATTTAGAAGAACTTTAGTTTTCTAAAAACAAAACTATTTCAAGCAGGGTCAATGCCCATTCTACCAGGGTCTTGGTGTCATCTATGGCTATTTGGAAAGGGTTGGATTCTAGAAGTATTATAGAAGCAGCAACTTGGTCCTCTCTACCTAGCAAGAAATTATAAGTTTAATTCCCTTTGCAGGTCCAGATCAGGGTTTGCTAGGATCATTCTCCAGGAGCTCCTGGACTGTAATGAATACAGTTGTATAAGAAAAACTTACTGTAACAGTACATGTTTGAATGATCACAGCTACAGTAGCCACTCTACCCCCCCCCTTTTGTGCGTTATGTCAAGGTGTGGACATTTATCTTTCATTGTTTCTAGCATCATTCTTTCATGGCCCAGGATCCTTCTGTCTGTTGGAATGAAAGCTCTGATTTGCTTGCTGACCAAACCTGTATTTTCAGTCAGCTCAGCTTGGGATGGCTGAAGGTTTTAGCATGTGGAAGATGCCTTGAAGCTTTGGAAGATGGCCAGCTGTTAATTTTTGGTAGGATATAACCCATATAGCTAAGACTACTGCAGCAGTGAGTATTCTGGTAAGTTTCCTTACATAACTTTTCTTCTACTTTTAAAACTATTATATATTGGCTGAACAGTGAATATGAGGCTAGTTGGAAAAATACATATACAGTTGTGCAATGTTAATAAATCCAATAATAACCAAGTTAAATGAGGAAATGATATTCAACAAGTTTTGGTGATTAATATCAAATTATTTTCATTTTAACATAGCCAATCTATTTGGCACCAAACATCTACAAAATGCACTAAAGACTATTAAAAACTACAGATATAAACACATTGAATTAAAACACTGGTTATTCACTTGCCCGGGGATTTAAGAAAGAGTGAAGCATGCGCTGTAGAGCTGATACTAAAAAGACACTTCTCCCACAACAAGCTAATTGGCAGTTTAGAGATACGTTAGCGATGTTGAAGTAAGACTGTATTATCATCTAATTTACACATTTTTGAATTGCAGTTGCTACTGTGATGTGCATATCCTGGTAGTAAACTGCTGCTCATGTAGTCATTGTCATTCCTCCCCTACAGTCACTCTTCTACAGACACAAGTACATATTCAATCACAAACACATACACGCACATACACACACATACACACACACAAACATACCACCATCCCGTACTGGTTCCACTGACTTGTCTTACCTCCTTTGGTTCCCCACCACCATTAATCACATACTAGCTTAAGTGCCATTATGGCACTCTTGTAGTTGGCCTGGTGGCTAGTTTCCCTTGAAAACCACAATAATATATATGTCATTAGGACACATTTGCAGAATCCCTGGTGCCTATTGTTTACCTATCACAATCCCCATAGGGGTGTTTGTGCCATTATGACACTTAAATTCAAAGTATCCCTAGTTGCTTGTGTTTCCCCAACCCCTGATCCCTGTACTGATGTGAGAGTCATGAAGACACTTCACCTACATGTATCCCTTGCAGCTAGTGCTTTTCTCCACCACTGATTCCTGTCCTAATGTCAGTGCTATTAAGGCACTTCACTCTTGACTTATCCCTGGTGTTCAGTGCCTCCCTCCTTATCCCTGTACCATGGTCATGCTAGGTAACTGAATCCAGCCTTCTAGGTTTGTCCAATATTTCAACATGATGAGGATGGCTATGATGATCTACATGGCTGAGCAATTTCTTTAATCACTCAGCAAGGAGCTGCCTTCCAGAAGGCAGTTCCAGGAAACAAAGCACATAGCTAGTTAGCATATGCCTCTACCTGTTGGGCTGCCTCATTTGCATTCAGCACAGTTGTGGACCCAGCCCTACAAGGAGCAGCATGACTTGATGTTAGGGTATCATGTATCAGCATGTTAGGACGGGTCTATATTAGAAGACCGAATGTTCACAATTTCGAGTGTTCTAATATCAACCTGTTTTCAGCGAATGCTGAAAATATCGAAGAAAAAGAAAAACAAATTTTTCCTAGGGAAAGAATCCGGTTGTCTGCTTCTGTTGCTTCGGTATTTTCAGCACTGTGGTGGAAAGTTATGGGTCGGGTTCAGGTAAGTGTGCGACTGTGTGGATGTGAGGGTTAGGATGGGGTAGGTGAGTTAAGGTTAGGGCGCAGGTGAGGTGACTGTGCGATAGTGACAGACCTTAGAGTTAGGGTTTGGGTTAAGGTGAGTGGATAGTTAGTGGTGTGTATATAGTTTAGTGTAGGGTTAGGTGTAAGAGTTTAGGTGCATGTGTGTGGTTTGCTGTTTGTTTGGTGTGCTTGTGTTGTGTGTATGTGTTTTGGAACAGCAATTTTTTTCCCCTAGGAAAAAATTTGCTGTTCTGCATGTTTGATGTTTTAAATTTTCGATTCCTAGGGATCAATATTAGAGCACTCGAAATTTTGAACGTTCGGTGTTCTAATATAGACCCTGTAAGGACATATGGTGAACAGGAAAAGGGTACATCAACATGTAGGGATCAATATTAGAGCACTCGAAATTTTGAACGTTCGGTGTTCTAATATAGACCCTGTAAGGACATATGGTGAACAGGAAAAGGGTACATCAACATGTACATGGTGGTGTACACTTCCTGGTACCTTCAGGAATCACTGCCATATATTTCCATTGGGAGTGAATCTAACTTTATCAGAAACAGCAAATGGAAACATAACCCGCCATATTTACTAAACTTCCATGCAGGACTAGCTTACTCCTGCATGGAATCACCCATTTAAGAGCAGGACGGCAGCGTGCCATGCATATTAACAAGGCGTGCTGTCTGAACTCCTAGGATTACACGGAGTGTGTACGAGTGCAGGGGGCATGTCTGAGAGCAGAGCTTTCAGAATTCCAAAGACATGCATCTGGAGCATTTCTCCCCGGGCCTCCGCTGAAAACAGGCTCTGTGGAACCTAGTCGGACATTCCCGGTCAACAAATGTTAAATAAAATAAAATAAAATAAACATACCCCTGCAATGTAGAACAGAAGAAATTGGGAAGGGATGAGCGAGACCACTCATAGGTGTCCGCATATCCCCATCAGCAGTCCCCTATGTGTACAACACTGACAGTACATAAAAATAAAAAGAAGAGACATTTTTTTTTATTTTTTTTTAAATATCCGATTAAAGCTAACCATAGGTGCACGGGTGTGCCCATCGCTTAGCTATGGTTAAAGCAGCTTAAAAGGCTGAAGAGGATAACAAGGAAGATATATGCAAATGAAACAGCAGAGCAATAGTGTAGTGGGCAGAGCATTTACCTTATGAGCAGGCATTCCCAGTTCGAGTCCCACTGCAACACATTCCATTTTCCATGGCAAAGCACATTATGACCAATATTTTTGTTGCAAAACCCACTAAATAACATATATTTATGAACTGGAGTACTGCAGGAAATGCACATTGAATGAATAAGGCACTTGTAAGCAGGTTTAAGCACAAATAAGCAGTAGTAAGCATATTTAAGCACTAGTAAGTGGGCTTAAGCCCATTTGTGTGGCAGTAAGCAATGCCCACACTGGTTAAGCAATTCTAAAGCTAACACGGTGTAAGCAGATGTAATGGCAGGTTAGCAGTGCTTACCATAGCACAAACCTGCACAAACCCGCTTACAACTACTTTAAAGTGCCTTAATCACTCTGTATCCAATGGCCTGTGTTCTGCCCAGCAACAAAACAAACAGCGCCTGCAAGGCTCAGCCCCAGGACCCTGCACATCATAGACAAAGTGATTTATCACTAAACCATGTCAGATATACATAAAGCTGATGTTTTCAGAAACATAACATCTATCCCAGTCATGCAACAGTACAGAGAATGTATACCAACATCTATATGTATGTGTGTTTGTGAATATATTAATATCTAAACATATCTATATATGTATATATATATATATATATATATATATATATATATATATATATTTATATTTAGAAATATATACATATATATAAATATATATGAACAGATATACGTGCAAATGCCTACATCGACACATATATGTGTCTACACCTATATGTCTACATATACACAGGAAGTTACATATATGTACGCAGATATATATATCTATGTGGGTAAATAAGGACATACTTATATATATGTAAGTATATATATATATATATATATATATATATATATATATATATATATATATATTTTTTTTTTTTATTTATCATTTGTTGACCGGGAAAGTCCGACTAGGTTCCACAGAGCCTGTTTTCAGCGGAGGCCCGGGGAGAAATTCTCCAGATGCATGTCTTTAGAATGTGGGAGGAAACTGGAGTACCCGGAGGAAACCCACGCGACCACAGGGAGAACATGCAAACTCCACACATATATAGGTATATATGGCCATACATCTGTAGATAGCAATGGTAGAGTCACAAAGACAAGTATGTCCACATGCAACATTAATAGGGTTGAAAGGCCCCAAACATTATATGTATTGTACAAATAGGCATAGCCCCCCACACCCAAACACATCCACCCTGCAATACACTACCAAGTGTTGCAGATTCCATAACCAGGACCTGACACGACACGGGCACAAGATGTTAACAGTACTACATCCCACCTGTATGATGTCAGGCTGGTATTGGCTACATATCATGCAGTACAGTCTGCATCCCATAGGAAGTGTAAAATGTGGATGCCGGCATACATATACACAGACACAGATTTGCAGATGCAGATATACACACATATATATATATATATATATATATATATTTATATATATATATATATCTACAGATATATATATATATATATATATATATATATATATATATATATATATATATATATATCTACATATATATATATATATATATATATATATATATATATATATATATATAGATATATAGATATATATATATATATATATATATATATATATATATATATATATATACAGATATATATATATATATATATATATATATATATATATATATATATATATATATATATATATATAAAACCAGAAAAATAGGTGTGGACCTCTTGGGTTTCGATCCTGAGTGATGCCTGCCGGAGAAGGAATAACCAATTTTACAAAGCCTTTCACTCTTGATCCTAAACGGTGAACATATTTCTACATGTAGTCGGTGGTGGAGCTAGCTCTAAAAAGAGCTGTTTTAGCCCTGTGGGCAGCTGGATCTCTATATAGAGCTGTTACAGATCTCTATGAGCTCTGAGAAGAGATGTTTTGTGTTTAGAATGCCCTTTCAGGCAGATGCGGTAGTTCTAAAAAGAACTGTTTTGTTTGGTTCACCGAAGCTGTGTCTGTGCCTCCGGCTGGTCTTACCGAAGCTGATACAGATTTCTGTGTGCTCTGAGAAGGGCCAATTTGTGTTTTGAATGCCTGTTCGGGTGTTGGTTGTAGCTCTAATAAGAACTTTTTTGTTTTATTCTTCAGTGTGTCTCTGGTTGCTCTTACCAGAGCTTTTACAGATCTCTGTGAGTTCTGAGAAGAGCTGCTTGGTGTACTGTGAGCTCTGAGAAGAGCTGTTTGGTGTAAGGTGCAGATCCACGTGAGCTCTGAAAAGAGCTATTTTGTGTATGGACACAATGGGCTCTGGGAAGAGCTGCTGTTGTGTCCTTCGGTGTTCCGTGGTGGTGTCGATCTCCGTTGTCCTTCTTCTTGAACAGATCTTCGGTTCTTTTGCTATGTGTGAGTCCTAAAAAGGACTATT
This sequence comes from Protopterus annectens, assembly GCF_019279795.1. Classification (NCBI taxonomy): domain Eukaryota; kingdom Metazoa; phylum Chordata; order Ceratodontiformes; family Protopteridae; genus Protopterus; species Protopterus annectens. Next base: position 1,677,176,896 of record NC_056731.1, on the reverse strand, counting down.
TGCGCACCCAAGCTGGTCAGAATGACCTGAGAGCTGTTGCTGTGCTGCTTTTATGCTACTGTGGAAGGGGCGTGAATGAGAGATGTCCAATGAGAAGTGACTAGTTGGGGGTGTGGCCTTAGTAGGCCTACAAATTGAAGACGGACCTGGTTGGAAGCATCTCATTCCACTTATTTAGTTCCTTTTTATTAACCAGCTACTTGTTCATATGTGCCATTCCTAACCTCTAGCAATGCGTTGGAGCCTTTTGCTTTGTCACAATTATACCTATGTTTGAAAAACTGTACTAAAACTTAAATTTAAATGTAACCAAAAAATAAAAAATAATAAATAATAAATAATGAAAAATAAAAATAAAAAATTAAGATTAAATTTAAAATTATATTTAAAATTAAAATTGAACTGTAAAACTCTGGGGTTACTGACTATAGTTCTAAATTTAGACTTGCCACTACCATCTGTAAAACAATGGAAGCAAGCTTGGTTCTGAGAAAGATTCTGAGATGCCCGGCGCTTTCGGGGAAGATAGTAAGGTAGCCTGTCTGCCACTCTTTCATCAGGGAGAGCGTACATTAGGTAGTAAAAAGTTAACTGTAGTTTGATATTGAAATTTTACCTTTTAAATTAAAAATAATTAAAAGTTGAGCTAACAATTGTAACTTTTGTGAGGGCTAATACATTAACTTACTGTAATTTTAGTTCTGCTTATAAACAATTAATGTTCAAAAATTGAATACATTATGCCTTATACCAGTGAGAAAACAGTGAGTGAAATAGATCGCATATCTTACTAGGAGTCGATTAGTTGTAGTTAGCATGGAAGGACACAATAGCAGCTCTTCCCAGAGCCCATTGTGTCCATACACAAAACAGCTCTTTTCAGAGCTCACGTTGATCTGCACCTTACATCAAACAGCTCTTCTCAGAACTCACAGTACACCAAACAGCTCTTCTCAGAGCTCACAGAGATCTGTAAAAGCTCTGGTAAGAGCAACCAGAGACACATTGAAGAATAAAACAAAAAAGTTCTTATTAGAGCTACCACCAACACCCGAACGGGCATTCAAAACACAAATCGGCCCTTCTCAGAGCTCACAGAAATCTGTATCAGCTTGTAAGACCAGCGAGGCACAGACACAGCTTCGTGAACCAAACAAAACAGTTCTTTTTAGAACTACCGCATCTGCCGAAAGGGCATTCTAAACACAAAACAACTCTTCTCAGAGCTCATAGAGATCTGTAACAGCTCTATATAGAGCTCCAGCTGCCCACAGGGCTAAAACAGCTCTTTATATATATTATATATAGATAGATAGATAGATAGATAGATAGATAGATAGATAGATAGATAGATATACATGTGACTACACATACACATGCAGAGATATGTACAGTAAGATACATATGTAGAAGGTGCACACAATATGGAATGGCCACTATGCCTACAGTTAACACCTGAACAACTGGCCACTCTATGGGCCACCCATACAAATGACAGTCATTGCCTGCAACATATACCCACAGAGAGGTCATAGGAAAAAATACCACAAACAGGTTTGCAGACATGAAAAAACTTTATTTGTGTACTATTACAAGTCTATATGCCATGTTATATAGCTGTTCAGACACTGACATCCATATAAACAGAGTAATGCAGTTGTGAAACAGTTATACTAATACAGTAGTCTGGAAAGGTTCACACACTCTGTATAGTCCAGAGGTATACACAGAACCCCTTAGTGCAAAACATGTGTACCATGCCTGACAATATGGATGTTGACAGCCATGTAGATGGGTATAACACATAATGACTGGTATACATTTGCCACCATAGGTTATGCATTCACACACCCCGTCTAGCCTGACACATAATAACCGCTGGTACAGGGGTGCCATGGCCACATGCTACCCACTAGATATTGACATACATCTGTACAGCATCCCACTGCTCTGTCTGACATACATGACTGTTAAGGGAGGGCCGGCAGCAGTACATCTGGCAAGTATCTGCACACGACATCTCACTGGTTAAGTACACTAAGCTGCTAGGCATGTAACAATGCACTGTGCAGACTAGAGGCAGACTGGTTCAACACTGGCCTACATCTCCTATGGGGGAATGCACATGTACCTGTATATACAGCAGGCTCTACAGGCATGTCACAACACAGGGTAAGATACACCTGTATGAAGGTGTATAACCACAACCAATGTGAATACGGCTACAGCCACATATGGTACGCTAGCATAATATTGCAGTATATGGACTATCTGCTGAACACCATCCTCATATGTGCCACACACAGACTAACCCTACATATACTGGGCTGCTGCACAGTTTGGTCTGATGGCTGCTGTCTGTGGTATGGGACATGTGTGTGTATGGCCCTACAAACATGTAAGCCAATACGGTAACATACAGGGGAGCAATATGTAACATCAGATAGGATGGGACCTAGAACAATGACATCTACCACATTCTGTACACAGGCTAAAGTAAATACTAACAATACACACACTGTCGACATTCACCATAAGTACAAAGACCTCAGTACTGTACAAACATCCACAGAATGTCCAGGTTATGTCATCAAATATAACCTCTACTCTACATAACATGTGTAGCAGTCTGATATCTCACTGGCTTGTTATCAGATATGATGACACTAATTATGTTGTACTGCACATATGCACCTCTTAATACACAACATATGTACAAAGGTTGACAGAGTTGTGGCTGGAAGCACATACACAGTGCCAATATTGACATGTTGCTGTGATAACCTCATACATTTACTGTTGTGACAGGGTTTGTTGCAACATATGTCCTATGAGGGATATGAAGCCAGTAACTGTTATGGCCTTCACCATCGACAGACTGAAATCCTCACACTACCTTCTGCAGTTCACAGATAGATGCTATGTGGGTAACACATGAAACCAAAGGCACAACACACTGCCCAGTCTGCAGATGACCCTACAGATGGGGATTCCTCATAAACATAGAACTGACATGGTAGGTATTGAAACATGTAGGACAGCCATTTCCACACACACACTGTTAAAACAACATTACTCCAAATGCAGTATAGCAGCACTTACAGTTTGTAGTCAGGTCAGGCACATCCTCCTCCTGTGTGTTGCCCTGTTTCCACAGTGTATGTTGTTAGAGGTAAATCCCCAATCCATCTGATATGCTGTTTGCCAAACAACAGATCTAGTTCCTGCTTACAGTGAATGAAAAGGGCCAACTCCAACATGATGTTCCTAGATATTGGAGTGTGTTGCCAGACAATTGGCTATAGGAATGTTACCACAGCTGTTCCACATGCAATCAGCTAGAGGAGGGCTGCAATTTGTGCAGAGGCCATCAGCTAATTATGAGCATCACTTAAAATACACATGCTTTTGCGTAAGCATAGCAGGTGTATGTCTCAACATCCACCAGAGAGAGTGAGAGAGGCAGACAGAGGCAAAGACAAGTCAGGGAGGGGCGGGAGAGTAAAACATAAGCATGATTGTGTCATACACCTACCAGCACAGGGTACCAAACCCCTGATGGCTATATAGTGCTATCACAGTTCTATGCACTTATTGGATGCACCACACATGTTACCTGTCATGCAGCCCTCAGAACATATATGTGATGGTGATTGGCATCTGCAACAGGGCTATGGTAGCTATATGGTAGGTGACGTACACGTGCCTGTCCACATGAACAGGTGCCAGCGTCAACACAGCCACACTCTCACAGGGACGCACACACATTGACACACTTGGCAGGGCCAGGATTACAACTCATCACTAGCACATTACTGTGCAGGTATCACATGCACCACATGGGTCAAATGGAGGTTATATGGGCAAAGGGTATGGGGAGGTGTCTGACATCAGACAGCATGCTTCAGTATGCCAATGGGGGTTGTAGTGAGTGTGGATGTGATCATACGCATCATACAACTCACACACAAACACACAGGGTGCCAGTACTGACATGCACGGGTGCATTTCTGTGCAGGTGTGTGGTGGTCGACTGTGCCAGACAGCTATACAAGGCTATGTGATGGGTATACCTTGGCCTCAGGCCACATAACAATGGTCTGCATTGTGGCTCAGGGCTGTAGTTTCTGCATTTTCCCACACAGGTGGGTATTGTATCCCCCATCCAGTCACGTAGGTGACTATTGTGTGTGGCCAATGCTGTGCATCGCTTGCCATGTATGTGTTCCTTATTCCATGACATGGATGGTGTCTGGGATGTGCACACCTCCCACATGCATGTAGAGTGACATGTGGAACTGCACCTGGGGTGTCTGGCCCATGCTGTGTATGCAGATTATCATCAGATGTGCCAGTCTTGGCCACCTGTGGTGGGAACTGGTAATGGACAACAGGTTTACCATGCACCTAAATAGATTGCATGTTAATGGAATTCCCTGTTGTCTGTGGCATCTGTCCATGCAGGGCATGTTGTCAAGCATGGCATGTCCTTTGTGGGTTACATGTGATGGCACCACAGATGTTTCAGGTGTCCATTGGGGAACATGGGGAAGGTGCACTGTCTGCATGTATGTGCCTATTGGACAGATGGACAGGGTCACATGCCCTCTGTGGCCCACTGCAATCACTCCATAGTTACTATCAGTGGCCAATATGCAGTTTACTACCCACATATTGGCTGTTGCCTAGGCATGTGTGTGTGCATGAGACATGGGTTAAGAGTGTGCTCTGGGTACTGCTGGGATTGCTAACTGTGATTGCCTGGTCTTGATGTCAGATGTATGGGTATGTATTTCACCCCAGCCTCTCAGCTATTTCACATCAGTTACCCTTGTACAGTGGACATTGTGATATATACTAGGCCCACCATATAAGAAATTTGCAAAACCCACTCAACATTGGGCTCAGGTGTCACACACTCTCACAGGATACGAATTAAAAACACACACACATACCTGTCATGTCTGGGAGTAGAACCCCTACCTAACTAGTTTATTCCACATTTATAGCATGCACCATAGAGATTACTAGAATACATCTTCCCAAAGGTGTATATCACATCGGATGACATCATCAGGATTGCCAAAGTAGGACATTCGAATTGTAGTGAGTATGACTAGCCTAAAATGCATTGCTCCCTACACAGACAGTGACACACACACACAAAACATCCACAACTGACATGGGTGGGTATTGAATCCCCTCACAGAGGTCTATATCATATTACTGCATGGAGCTGCTATAGGACACACCACAGGGATCATTGGAGAACTCCTTCCCCAAGGGTGTATTTCACAATGAATGACATCAGCAGGTTTGGAAAATTAGGGCATTAGAAATGTACTGAGTGTGACTAGCCTCTAATGCATTGCTCCCTACACAGACATTGAAACACACACAAAACAGCCAGACCTGACATGGGTGGGAATAGAACCCTCCCAGGGTTCTAAATCACTCGACAGCAGTACACACTACAGAGATTAAAGGACTGCAACCGACATCAGCAGCCTTGCTAAAGTTGCGCATTTGACTTGTAGGGAGTGTGACTACCCTAAAAAGCATTGCTCCCTACATAGACATACACACACACTCGCCATGTCTTGGATTAGAAAATCTACGTAATGACTTTACTACACTATAGCAGTATGCAGTTACAGGATGCACTATGGAGATTACTGGGCTATAAATTCCCAGAGGTGTATTTCTAGGTGGATGACATCAGCAGCCTTGCCAAAGTTGAGTATTTGACTTGTAGGGAGTGTGACTACCCTATAAAAAGCATTGTTCATTATACAGGCAGACACACATGCACACTTGTCCTGTCTGGGATTAGAAAACCTACCTAACTACTTTATCACACTATAACAGTATGCAGTTACAGGACACACTATAGAGACTACTAGGCTGCAATCTTCCCAGAGGTGTTTTTTTAGGTGGATGACATCAGAGGGCTTGCCAAAGTTGAGCATTTGACTTGTAGGGAATGTGACTACCCTAAAAAACATTGATCCCTATACAGACAGGCACACATACACACTTGCCATGTCTGGGATTAGAACACCTACCTAACTACTTTATCGCACTACAGCAGTACACAGTTATAGGCTGCAATATAGAGATTACTAGGCTACAATCTTCCCAGAGGTGTATTTCTAGATGGATGACATCAGCAGCCTTGCCAAAGTTGAGCATTTGACTTGTAGGGAGTGTGACTACCCTAAAAAGCATTGCTCCCTACACTGACAGACACACACACCTGTATATTTGCCATCTTTGAGATTAGAACACCTACTTAACTATTTTATCACACTACAACAGTATGCAGTTACAGGACACACTATGGAGATTACTGGGCTACGACTTTCCCAGAGGTGTATTTCTAGGTGGATGACATCAGCAGCCTTGCCAAAGTTCAGCATTTGAATTGTAGGGAGTGTGACTATCTCTATATAGACAGACAACCACACACATAGTTGCCAAGGCTGGGGTTAAAACACCTACCTAACTACTTTATCACTCTACAGCAGTATGCAGTTACAAGACGCGCTACGGAGATTACTGGGTTATAGTCTTCCCAGAGGTGTAATTCTAGATGGATGACATCAGCATCCTTCCCTAAGTAGAGCATTTAAATTGTAGGGGGTGTAACTATCCTAAAATGCATTGCTGTCTACACAGACAGCCAAACACATAGTTGCCAAGGCTGGGGTCAAAACTCCTCCCCAACTAGTTTATTACACTGCAACAGTACACAGTTATGGGACACACCACAGACATTATTCAGCTACAACTCTCCCAAAGGTGTATTTCATAGTGGATGACCTCAGCATGCTTGTCATAGTGGGGCTCAGGGGAGGGCAGTGTGTGTGCATGGACCATAACCCATTCATCTCGGGGTTGACATGTCACATTTGGGCACAACCTATGTCATATTTCACAGGTACTTGTATACAGCTGCTAGATGACTACTTCTTTGTACAGTCATGTTGCACAGCTGGCATGTGCACCACATACTCTGTAAAGCTGACAGATACTGGAGGCTAGTATCTGCAGTGGGTGACATCTGGCCCTCATGTGGTTGTGGTCCTTTGGCTGTGTGTTTGGTGGGACAGGCCTGGATGGCTCTTTGTCACAGTCACCCTCTTCCACACATCTATATAAGTCTACCTTTGGCTTATTATAGTGTGTTGTCCTTAAATATATGTCTATATTCCTGTCCACTGTGTGTGCAAAGCATGTGTGTTGCATACTGAGGAGTGTCTGCACTAACATCTACGATTGCCAGTTATGCCTGGTCCACTGGTGTTTGCAGACAGGGCCTTCATGTGTTTAAGTATGTGAGCATGCCCAGAATGACCTTTCAGTGTGTTGTTGACTGACATTGCCTTCATGTCTCTAAGTGTGTGAGCATGCCCAGTATGGCCGTCTGTATTGAATGTGTGGATCGAGTCCAGGTAGTTTGTACTGCAGTGCTGACCTTTGTGTTGCACACCTACAGGTTGCATACTGTCTCTGCAGGGTATACATCGATCAGTTGGCATTGACTGTTATTACATTTCTGCATAGCTGGTGGGGGTCACACATGACTATTTCTCCATTTCTACACAGGATTGGGGGGGGTCACACCTGACTATTTATACATTTCTACACAGGATAGGGGGGCACACTTGACTGTCACTAAATGTCTATGTAGGATGGGGGGCACACCTGACACTTGTACACATTTGCTAGGACTGTACTGGTATGTCGGGTACTCCATTTCATTCTGTAGGCTTATCTATCATGCTGACTACAGGCATACCAGTGTACTACAGATCTTAGCTTTTAATTACCTACATATTAGTTTCTGACTTCCTACCCTTCAAAACTGACATCCCACTGCCTGACCTGTTGTAGTTTGCCTGTATAGGCCTGGGGGAGGTTACCCATATGCCTCATTCAGAGGCCATAGCACAACCTTTGTTTGTGTTTGTTCTGCTGGCTGTGACTGTTGTTGGGTATGTGAACCCCCCCTGCCTGACATGTGTGAGTCACTTACCTTGTGGGTGCCCCAGTATTGAGGGTGGTGCTGCAGGGCTGTCTATGTCGGATGCAGATAGTACACTCCCTACACATGGTTAAGCACAGGTAGTGTAATGTTTGATATCCTTTTTACTGTATGTGTGAGTTAGAGAGAGGTGTTATTCCCTGGGTCCTTCCTGTGCCAGTGTATGTGTTATGCTTTGCCTCTTTGCCAAGGCCAGGGCATACTGGGCACACCTCCTTCTGCCTACTGAGGTAGGCTCAGGTTGTTCCTCCTCTGAGTCACTCTGTGCCTGTGTAGGCCTTGGCAATGGTGGGGAGCTGTGTGGCCCTGCCCCATTCTGTTCCTACTGCAGCTGTTTCTGCAGGATCATATTGTGTAGCATGGCACATACAAGGACAATTTGGTTATACGTAGCTGGTGAGTACTGCAAGGCTCCATTGGATGTGTCCAGGCACCGGAACCATGACTTCAGCATCCCAAACACATGCTCTACTATAATTCTGGTCTGTGCATGTGCCTCTTTATGGAGTTCTTGTTCGGGTGTATGCGCATTTCTGATGGGTGTCATCAGCCATGGCTCCAGTGTGTAGCCAGCATCCCCCACTAGGTGACCATCAGGGATGTCCCCATAGGCAAATCTCTGGTACAGCTGTGTCAGATGCCAGATGTGGGAATCGTGATAGCTTCCAGGGCAGCCAGCACACACATTCATTATTATGCCCTGGGCATTGCACATGACCTGGCAGTTGATGGAGGGGACACCCTTGTGGTTGATGGGGTGCACTGGGTGGTGCTTTGATGCATATGTGCATGCAGTCTATAGCACCCACTACCTCAGGGTATTCTGCTATTTGGTGGAACAGTTGCATATTGCTGGCCAACGCCTCCCGGTTGTTGGTGAAATATACATGCTCACCGACATGTGCTGACATGGCATCTAGGAACTGGAGGAGTACCCTGGATGCTGATGTCTATGAAATCCCCATAATATCCCCAATTAGCCTTTGGAAGGTACCTGTAGCTAGTATTCGTAGGCCTACACATCCCTTGGTTTCCACTGGGATGTGTTCCCCTCTGTTAGTTCTGTGTGTGAGGCGTGACCGGCACAGCTCAACAATTTGGTGTAGAGGTCCCTGTCCACCCTATAGCGCTCCAATATCTCCAGCTCATGTAGCCCCTGGTATGTTAACCAGGGTCTGTGCACTCATCTTCGTCTCCTCACTGTGGGTTGATCGACAGCATTCACATCCTCACCACCCTCAGCCTCTTCCACAAGTTGTTGTATGATTGCTATTGCAGCCCCGATCATTTTGCTGTTGTTAGTGTTAAAAGTTCCCTGCTTGTTTACACCGGTGGTGTACAGTATGGGAAAAACAGAGGGGAAGGTGTTTGCATAGTTTATAGTAGTATTCTGGGATGGTCTGCTGCCTGTGTAATTGGTTAATTCTGATACATTTCACCTGCCAGCTAAGTTGTTCTCCTCGATTATCTTCCTACTGATGTTTTACCATCCCATTGCCTTCCTGTTTAAGCCCGTGTGCACGCCGCACAAACAGACTGCTCAAATGTGCACACTGCTGCTATTTCCTGGTTTAATTTCTTTTTTCTTCCTGTAAAACCCGGTGTGCAGCGCGCACACCCGCTTAGGCTCTGTAAAGACTGCTAGGCAGGTTCAGACACACACCCTAGCTTAGCTGTGCTAAGCTAGGAGCAAACCCGAGACACAGGGCTCCAATCCACTTACAGTATGCCTGACACCACCACCCCCATGATATCATCTAACTCCTAGGCTTGCACCAAGCTATTCCTAATCTTACACTGTTGGGACCTGACTCACATGCTGAGGAAAACTGTGATTCACTATCCTTCCCCTCATTTGCATAGGATTGCCTGCTAATGCATAGTTACATGTCTCACACTGAGCATTCCCACTTAGCAACCTCTACTCATTGGCCAGGTTGTCTTCTGCCTGCCATTGACTTGCATGGGAGAATAGTGATTTTAGTTAGACTGCTTATTTTAGGTTTATTTTGTTATTTTCCCCCGATCCTGTTTGCGTGTCTCTGCCCTACGCTTAAACAGCCAAGATCAGCAAAAAAAAAATAAAAGTTGATTTTTGTATTTTTTTTGTTGTTTGCAATGCCAATGGCCTTATACTTGGCCATTGGCATGCTTACTACATGATATGCAGCCTTTATTTGGGGCTGTCACAGCTCCTTACTAACCGAGTACATTTCTGCAAATAGCACTAGTCTTGCATGAACTGATGCAAGCTTCCTGGATTGCAAAATCACCTAATTTGCATAGATTTCTCCTGCAAATGGGGTTATTTGCATACCAGGGCTTAGTCTGTGCAGGATTAGTGCAGGAGTGCTCATGCATGCCCCTGCAGGCTGTTCCTGGATCACACGGCAGACATATTGCCAGCTTGAGCTCCTGCACCACTCTTCCACTCCGTGCAAGCTTTTGAGAATCCAGGGGAATGTCATATCTGGGAAAAGAATAATTTGCTTAGCGTAATTGTATGGAATAATTAAATGTTAAAAGAATTGCAAAAAAATAGAGGAATGTCATATATCAAAGAGAATTTTGCCATGTTCTATTTGCAAGCCATGCAGCTATCCATCTTATTAAGAGTACACCAATACATAGTTGATCTAATTTATTGATCAGTATTTTGTCTATGACCCTGTCAAATGCTGAAGATAACTCTATTTAAATTACATCGCAATTTTTCATCCATAGCTATTATATTGTTATAGAAGATCATATTTCAAGGATAAATGTCTAGTAATTTGGTCGAAGTGTGTTTATTTGCATTTGGTAAAGGTTATTTGAGCCTCAGACTGACTTTCTAAAGCTGTACATATTCTTCAGGTTTCATAGGGGAAAATGCTTCTGCGAAAAAATAAAAACACCCTGGATGGATGCAGTTCTTTGGGTAAAGTGGCTTAACTGGAGAAAGAGGTTCAATCAAATGCATCTGATAGGGGAGTTCTGTGACTTCAGAACCTGAAGCAAGTCACAGTTCTCTTAGTCCTATAACTCTAAGCTACAGGATCCATTAGGGTTTATGGGTGGGGGGTGCTAAGGGCAGGGAAAAAAACTTTGATTAGTGTCTTAACAACAGAGACCAGCAGGAAGAAGAGTACATAATGCATCACTAGGGGCTGGGGCAAACACAAGAACAAGGAAAAAACATTTGCAATATAACAAACATTAAAGTACTAGAATAGAACTTTAATCAGGCAAATGATAAGCAGAATATAAGACTATAGCAGCAAAACTGGATTGTAAAAAGCGATAGAAGCACAGAGGTAAAACCCAGTAACAAAAATTATAATAATTCCACTACCGCAATCCAGACTACAGTCCAAGGCACCAAACAAGGCAGAGATTTACCAGTAACACTGCTTTTGTGCATGAACAGTTCTCATTCCACTATCTATCTATCTATCTATCTATCTATCTATCTATCTATCTATCTATCTATCTATCTATCTATCTATCTGTCTATCTATCTGTTTATCTATCTATCTATCTATCTATCTATCTATCTATCTATCTATCTATCTATCTATCTATCTATCTAGCTATCTATCTATCTATCTATCTATCTATCTATCTATCTATCTATCTATCTATCTATCTATCTATCTATCGATTTGTATGACCGCCAGTGGCCTTACAAGCTTCGATTTTCTTCCCCTTATTCCTTCACTTTTGCATGTGACCAGGGGTGGAGATGACCAGCTAACACATATATACATACTTATTTTCAGAGGTAACGCTGCTAACATTTTTACATTTTTTTAAAAAATATATTTATAATCAAATGATCTAAAATAGTCTAAGTTAGAAAAAATGTTAAAAGTTGTTGTGATCCCTCTTAGAGGAACTCATTTAGTTTTGGTCATTTTATGAAGTGCTCAAAGTAATTTTGTGAAGAAGAGAAGAAAAATTTGATTGACGTTATTTCCAAGATGTCTCTGATTATTATTTCGATATTTTTTATTGCTTAACTGGGTAAGTGAACTGGTGCTGATGCACTCATCACAGCCATGACCATGGACATAAGGGTAACGGTAAATGTAATAATTTGTATAACTAATTAACCAGCATTTTTTTTTTGGAGATGGGAAGAAGCTATAGCTACTGGGGGAACTCATATAAGTGTGGGTATAACATGCAAAACTTCATTTAAACAGGCCAAAACTAAATCTGAGCATGGGAGGCAGAGATCTGATCAATGAACCACTGTACTGCTTGCAAGTTCATCATTAATGAAAACTTACACCCTGTTAAAACAGCTTAAAATATGACATTTATGCTTAATTACTCAAAGGTTCACAGGTTCATAGGTTGGTACTGGGCTATCTGCCCTAAAGCATATATTAGCCCAGTCATGTTGTACGGTATTCACCTCCCTTTAGTAGTTCCCTAGACAAAAAGCAGAAATGCAAAGTAAAAAGGTTGTTTAGTATTTTGGTTCAATATTTCTACTATTTTAGAAACAGTTTAGTGTTGTAACAAGCTGTAAAAAAAACTAACAACTCATAACAAAGTATGGGTTAGATGGCCTGTGTGACCGTATTGATAAAATAAAAATCCTTACTGAAAAACTTGTATATTAGGTAACAACTTTACAACCTGAAGTATATCAAAGTCTTTTACATCAAAAATACGTATTTAGAATGTTATCATAAAACTAACATAGCAGTCCAATATGAAATCTATGTTTGCAGAAGGAAATTACCCAAATTAATGGCTACCTTATATTAAAATAGATTACATCAAAATAGGAAATAAAGAAGCAATATTTCTCTCAAGTCCCAAAACAATTTTGTAAACAAGGACTTGTTTAAGGTCATAGAAAAGCATTTTCTTGCAGCTATTGGTTCATATTTAAAGTTTCATCTTAAAAATAATAAAGGCACAACTTCAGGTCCCATCGAATGTTCCTGGAAAACCCAAACAGATTAGTATAGAACTGTTAGATTAAATAAACAGGTAAATACTCTGTACACAGCATGAGCAAGTAAACATAGTGTGTTTTTTAAACTGCAACACTAACATTTCATCAGATTAATGAATATGGTTGCAGAACAGAGAAAAGCAGTTAATGTGTTTAAAGTGAATGTTATAAAACAAGCATAAGGCATAATTTGATATCCAGCTGTGTTGACTTGCTCTGTTGAAGGAACAGTTAGAATTTAAAGGTCTTGGATTTGTATGATCTTATTTTCAAATAGAATCACATATAGAAGGATTTATATCTGTCTATCTAGAAAAAGACATCTCTCTCTCTCTCTCTTTATATATATATATATATATATATATATATATATATATATATATATATATATATATATATATATATATATATATCAATTTGATATGATGGAAAGATTAGCATCAGACTTACTAGTAGTGAAGGCAGTTCTGTTGAAGTATCATCCAAACTGTAAATGAAAAAGATAACACCTTCTTGAAGAAAATAATCACAGTGTATTAGTTTTTCACCTTTGCTTCCAAGAAAGAGAAAGTCTGTCACGTTAGTGTCAGTATGATACAATTTGCAAGAAAAAATCCTTCAACTGTTTACTGAAGTATTTCATTTCTGACAGTGAAACTAGGGCACAAACACCTATATTTTAAAAAAATGTAGTTTTAGCTCATAATTTTACTCTCAGGCCTTCTATCTGCTTCATAGCTATGCTCCAAATCATAAATTCAGTAGGTCTTAAATTACATCAGGAATGTTGTACTCTATTATAATGACTATTGCTGTGACTGTTAATTATAATATATGAACAATAAATTATTTACACATTGTTACATTTGCTTAAACATTTGATTTGATGTTGTCTCTTTCATTCCTCCTCATGGTTGGGTTATGGATCTCACCCTCAGATCTGACTTGGCCACCTTTTTGCAGACTAGGATCCAAGTCTCGCACTCCTCCCACTTGTCATAATTCACTGTCCTTAGTCTAACTCCCTCAGATCTTGTTTGCCACCAGCAGTAACTGATGTTGTTATCAAGTCTTGAGACGTTTGTCAAACTTTCTCCAGTAGGATTGCTATCTTTTGCTTCTTGTTTTTCAAATAATTGCTTTTTGTGTTCCTTTAGAATTTCTCCTTTTCCTCATCACCATGTTCAATAATAGCCTCGCATCATGCTTTGTGCCCATGAATGGCGCACAGCAACAGTTATCCCACTACACAAAGGGGGGGCCACCACTGATCCTGGGAACTATCGACCTATTAACCTGACGATCCTGGTCTGCAAGGTCATGGAATGCATCATTATGGAACACATAAACAAAGACATCGGTAACCTCCAAACTCTGGTTCCCATCCAGTTCAGGTTTGTGAAAGGCCGATCATGCCTCCTGAATCTGATCGACTTCTTTGAGGCAGTCACCAAAGCCATAGATGAGGGTAAGGTGGTTCACACAGCCTATCTTGACCTCGACAAGGCTTTTGACACCATCCCCCATTCTGGAATTATAGCTAAACTCACTAAACTAGGTATAAATCCCTACGTCACAAGATGGGTTGCCAACTGGCTCACTGACAGAACCCACACTGTAAAAGTTGCAGACTCCAAATCTGACTTCAAAGCAGTGACAAGTGGAGTGCCACAGGGTTCCATCCTGGGACCTCTCCTGTTTGGTATCTACTTCTCTGAAGTACAAGCTAACACAGAAGCCTTCTGGCTAATGAAGTTTGCAGATGACTGCAAACTAGGAGCCATAGTCAAGTCCCCAAATGATGTGGACATCCTACAGAAGGGCCTTGCTGAGACAGATGCCTGGTGTCAGAGCCATGGACTCAAGCTCAATGCCAAAAAGTGCAGTGTCGTCCCCTTTGGTAAAAACTCTGTACCCATAAACTACCACATAGGCAGCAATCTACTTAACACTGAATGTGTGATAAGAGACCTTGGGACAAAGGTGGACAGTAGTCTCTTCTTTGATAGTCACATCACCACAGTAGTCAGGAAGTCTTTCTACATGGCAAACCTCATCATAAAAGGGTTCTTATCCAGGAAAAAAGAGGTTATTGTTTCCGCTACTCGACACTCATTAGACCCATTATAGAGTACAACACCTCTTTTGGAATGTACCTCACAAGTCATCTGCAGCAACTGGAAACGCCACAGAAGTACCTCACAAAGAGGATTACTGGCCTTAAACAAATGCCCAACACTGACCGCCTCAAAAATCTCCAGCTTTACTCCGTAGCATATTGCCTACTCTGAGGTGATCTCTGCCTAACATATAAAGCTATGTCAAACCCAGAGCTGTTGGACATGCTACACCTAAAGAAATCCCAATTCCTCTGAGCTACACACTCTTGGGACTTAAACCTTGTCACCACAATAAACAGGGCATGCTGGAGGGATAGATTCCTGTCCCAGAGACTTCCTATACTCTGGAACAGGCTACCCATCTATGTCAAGTTCTTCATTAGCACTCTTCAAGAAAAATCTTGATGAGTGGATGGGAAATAGGAAATACACCCCGGGGATCACAGCTGTGTCTCTGCTCGACAGTGGCACAAGAAAATAACTTTCTTTGGTGGCATAAGCCAGGGAACCTTGTTGGCTAGGCTTACGTAGGCCCTTGGGCCAATAGCCTAATACCTACCTATGAACCTATGAATTGGGCTTTGCCCATGCTTTCTCCTTCTTTCTAATAGTCATTAGTTTTAGGCTTTCCCCCTCCCAGCTGTTGTTGTTTATTAATGTTTTTGTTATTAAAAAAAGGTAGACGGATATGTTTTGCTTGTTTGGCTAACTTTGTATAATCATATGCACATACTTTATGTGTATACTGTTTTGGTCCTGAACATTTGCAGTTGGCTTGCTCTATCTGTGACAGCTTCAATCCTAGGGCTATCACTGACCTCAAAAATAAGTTGATTCTCAAGGGCCTCTTGCCTGCTTCAAGTTCTTCTCCAAAGTCTCAAACCCTCTCCAAGAGTATGACAGGGTCTCCTGACCCCAAAAAATGCCCTCATAAGTCCTCAAGGGTGTCTTCAGAGCCACTTTCCAAAGGTCTGAGACCTTCAGATCTGACAGGCTTTGATTCTAGGCTCAAATCTGCTCTGGCAGACTTGAAGTATTCTTTGGAACTGGTACTAATTTTATCTCCAGTTCTCCTGAAGCTACACCTTCCACCTATGATCCTAAGACTATGGATCTGACACCTAGATGCCCCACTCTGGTGCTGGGCATTGAGTCTGCTCCTTCCCTTGGGCTGCAGAAGATGCCTGTTAGACACTCCAGTCCCTTATCAGTGGCTGTGGCTTCTTCCAAGACTTCTAGGAGCCTCTCACAGTCCATCATGGACAGGATGATCAGGAAGATTGTCAAAACTCAGATCCAGTTGGGGGTCTTCTCCTCGCTGTCCCCTCTGGGATCTGTGAGTGTTTCCCTCCAAGCTCAGTCTTTTTCTCTGATCATTCCCTCAATATCAGAGTCTCAGAATTGTAGCCAACTGAGAGAGCTGGGGTCAAGTATCAGGAGTGACTTTCCTCCACTCCATCCATTGCCCTGACTTCTCCTGCTCCATTGTCATCAGATAACAGGAGGTCTTGGATCCAGGATAAACCCATTAGATCAGGTGGAGGGGTTTGGCTCCAACTGTGTTGGAGCCATCTCTTCCCCTTGGTGCTTCAGCGATGGAAAGTTTGAGTCTGATTCTACCCGGAACCCAGGACTTGTGGATTCCTGCCCTTTCTTCTTCAGTAGCCTTGCTTCCTGTGGAACTGTGGAGTGCTTTTCTGGACCTGTTGGCAGTTCAAGTGGTAAAAAGGGCCTCTTTCCATAGCAATCCGGTCTCTTTCAGCTATGAGCCTTTCTGTCAACCCTCCTTGGATCAGAGACTTTAGCCTGTCATACCTACCCAAAATCAGCCCATCCAGACTAGCTGCCAAACTCTTGCTACAAAGAGAGTCCCCTCCTCTTCAGATACCTCCCCTGAACATCCCACAGAGGAGATTCCTAATAACAGAACATGCAAAGGGAGGCATGCTGACTCCCCCTTAGAGTCTGTCACTGAGGACAAGTATTTCTATGAAGGGGAAGGATCCTCCAGATCACTACTGTAGCACTTCTCCTTTGGAGACATTTTAGAGATCCTGAGGCAGAGAGGTGGTTGGTCACCACAACCTCCTTTATTAGAGGAGTCTGTGTTTTTGGAGGCTTTCAGGATGGGTCTATCTACATCCTGGGTGCCCCCACGGCCAACTAGCTTGTGGATTTAGTGTCTCGCTGGGCCTGGAAGAAGCCGGATTCTATTGAACCAATTCTCAAATGTCCGAATAAGTTTTTATCTCCCCCTAAGGATAGACCATATTGGACCAAGGGTATTCCAGTTGATGCCACGGTGGTAGCTGCAACAACCAAGAAGGAGTTAGCCAAACAGAGATCCACTGTCCATCAACTGAACACTGAGTCCAGAGCAATAGATAGGTTTGGTAAGCATGTTCATGCCTTGGCCACCTTTTTAATGAGAATGTTAAACTATTTGGAACACTTTACTCGATTACAGAGGGAACTGGTAAAGGAACTGCAAGACTCTGACAGAGATCATGTTGGAGGAGGACTTCAAGATGTTCTCACCCCGAATGACAAATCTTTCATCCTTGTCCAATTCTTCCATGAGGCTTATCTCCCACTCCATTGAAGGTGGCTGGCAGGCAGTCGGCTCAGGCATTGCTATTCAGAGACATGCCTGGATGAAGCTTTCTGATTTCATGGAGCCTTTTAAGGCATCCTTTGTCAATCCCATTTGATGGAATCTCCCTTTTCAGTCCATCAGTCATTAATGACGCTCACTACAGTGAGCAAGAAGGGAAGACCTTATCTACCATCGGGGTCAAGTTTTCAACTCCTCAGTGCACTTTTTCTAGAAACCAGTACAATGGAAACAAAACATGCTTCCAAAAATCTCAGGGGTCTTCCCAGGATCAGCATATGGATCCTTCCTCTAGAGGCAGAGGAGGAAGTTTCAATGGGAGATGCCACCCCAGAGGCAGAGAAGGTCCACAGAATCAGAGTTTAAGGGAGCCTTTTTCTGATAGACCCTATCAGTGCACCTCAAGGGCTACATGACGGTTCACCTCTGGAGGTAGTTGGGGGTCATTTTTCTCTACACCCTACTGACTGGATTGATATAATGCAAAACAAATGGGTGCTAAAGATTATATCCAGAGGTTATTATATTCCCTTTCCTCTTCCTCCACCAGAGAGGTCAAAGAAACTCCCAGACATTCCATCCAGTCAGAGAGAGTACGCAGCTGCAGAAATTCTAAATCTACTGCAAAACAGAGTCATCCAAGAGATCCCAGCCGAACAAAGAGGATTTGGAACTTACTCTCTCTTCTTTTTAGTGGCAAAGAAAACTGGGGACCTGCGATCCATTTTAGATAAGAGCAAATTGAATTTGCTCATGAGGAAGATAAAGTTCTGGATGGTGATGGTCCAGTCCATTCTACCACTGCTGCGGAAGGATGATTGGATGTGGACTTAAATGATGCATACTATCACATCAAAATAGACATATTCTCCAGAAGTCATTTGCGCTTCCTACTGGGAGCCATTCATTTTCAGTTCAGAGCTCTGCCCTTTGGACTCATCATGTCTCACAAGGTGTTTACCAAATGCATGTCAGTAGTTGCAGCTCACCTGAGACTGCAAGGATTCCAGGTGTTTCCATATCTGGATGACTGACATTTCACTGCCCCAACCAGGCATCAGCTATTCCAGGCCAGGGATTACTTCTTCCCCCTTGTCAATCATCTGGGTATCACCATAAACCTGACAAAGTTGAACAAATCCCGGGTTCAGAGTTTAGAATTCATTGGAGCTTTCTTGGACAGAGTGAACCAGATTGTGGCTCTACCCACTCATCATGTTCTGACTTTGAGAGATCATGTTTGAGACTTCTTAAACTGGTTTTCCCGACCAACAAGGCTGATACTTCAGGCTCTATGATCTGTGTTGGCTGCCATCACCTTAGTCCCTCTAGCATGATATTTTATGAGTTCTTCAATGAAGCCTGGCTGCTCAATGGTCTATTCTAAATTCTCTTTCCCCTTCCCTCAGCCATGTCAGCCATGGATGCTTTTTCCAGTGGGGTGGGGTGGTATTTAAGGACAGGTGGTGGTATTAAGTCATGGTCCCATGTGGAGACCAGTTTGCATATCAAATCTCTAAAGATGAGAGCAATTCTCTTTAAGTTGCAAGCCTTTCAGGACATTCTCCCTCTAGGAACTATTGCGATTGACACAGACATGGGTTGGGAGGGTGGCCTAATGGTTAAGGTGTTTGCCTTACAAACACAAGGTGCAGGGTTTGAGTCTCACAAGGGATAATTGGCTAGGCTTAAAATGGCTCACAAGGGCAGTTAGTTTAGTATTAATCTATGAACCTATGAACCTATGAACAACATGTCAGTGGTATGGTACATGAACAAACAAGGAGGAGCCTGTTCTTACCCATTGTGCAGAGAGGCCATGAGGGTTTGGTTATGCGCAGTGCCTTCAGACAATTTTCTATTTGCAACTTACATACAGAGAAACCTAACATCCTGGTAGACCAGCTCAGCAGGTCCATCCTGACCCCTTATGAGTGGTCCCTCAACATGATCTTCAGCCATTGGAGCCAACTTTGCTACAACCTGTCTGCATCCCACCCAGAACAACAAGAAGAGCAACTACTTTGCTTTGATCCTCTTTCTGGGGAGTCTCTGAGGGAAGCTCTGGTTCAAGATTGGCCTCCAGTCTCCTCTACGCTTGTCCCCCACTACCTTTGATCCCAAAGTTTCCTCAGAAAGAAAAGCATCTGAAGTCCTCAGTAATACTCATTGCCCCCTTTTGGCCTCATCAGATTTGGTTCCCCTTCCTCTAGTCTTACCTGAAATATCCTCCATGGATACTGGAACCGAAACAGGACCTCCTTTACCCTATACCCTCCTATACCTGATAGAGGGTTTTCACCCCACTCTGACATCCCTCAAATTGACTGCTTGGTTTCTCCAGCTCCTGTGATTGTTTGAAGGTCTTCCTTCCCCTCTGAGACATTACTCTATCATCCCAAAAGCAGGCTATCAAGAAAGTTTATGGGAGGAAATGGAAGAGATTTGTCTTCTGGGATTCTAAAGAGAAACTGACCCATTTTCAGCTCTAATTTCAGCTATCCTTCTCTTTCTTGCATCTCTTTTCAAAGAAGGCACCAGTTCTCTGCCATCAAACTTCAGTTGGCAGCCATGTCTAACTTTAATTCGGGTAATGTTTTCAGTTCCCCTACAACTTTCAAACTGTACAAGGCCTTCTTGAAAGGAATCTTCCCCCTCAGGCCTCCAGTCAAAGATCCTTCCCCACTAAGGGATCTCACTGTGGTCTTACAAAGCTTAACTCAAAAACCCTTTGAACCAGCCAGTGGTTGTTGTGACTTAAAGTTTCTTTAATTGAAAAAACTTATTCTATGTGTGTGTGTGTGTGTGTGTGTGTGTGTGTGTGTGTGTGTGTGTGTGCATGTGTGTGTATATATATATATATATATATATATATATATATATATATATATATATATATATATATATATACATATACATATATATATATATATATATATATATATATATATATATATATATATATATATATATATATATATATATATATATATATATATATATATATATATATATATATATATATATATATATATATATATATATATATATATCATAGGTTCTGGAGCCTATATAAGCCTAGCCCAAGAAGATTCCCTGGCATGATGCCACCCAAAGTTAGTTCCCAGTGCTCCTGTCAAGCAAGGCCACTGAAGTGATCCCCAGGGTGAACTTCCTATTGCCCATCCACTCGTCAAGATTTCTCTTAAAGAGGGCCAGGGAAGTGCTCTGCTTGACGTGAATGGGAAGTTTATTCCAGAGTATGGGAAGTCTCTGATTTAACAACCTGTCCCTCCAGCATGTTCTGTTTATTGTGGTAATGAGATTTAGGTTCCTGGAGCATGTGGCATGGAGGGATTGGGATTTCTTTAGGTGTAGCATATCTAACAGCTCTGGTTCAGACATGGCTTTGTAGATCAAGCGGAAATCGCCTCTAAGTAGGCGATAAGAGAGAATATAGCTGGAGTTCTTTGAGTCTGTCCATATTGGGCATGTGTCTAAGGCCTAAGATCCTACTCTTGAGGTATTCTTGTGGTCTTTCCAGTTGTAGGTGTCTAGTGAGGTACATACCAAATTATTCTTTGTATTCTATAATAGGTCTAATGAGGGATGAGTAGAGAGGGATTATGACCTCTTTCTTCTTGGATGAGAAACCTTTTGTAATGAGATGTGCCACATAGAAGGACTTTCTGACTACAGTGGCAATGTGGTTATCAAAGGAGAGGTTACTATCAACCCATGTCACCAGGTCACTTATCAAACCTTCAGTTTTTAGTGGACTACCGCCTATGTGGTATTTCATGGGCACTGAATTTTACCTAAAGGGAGTGACAATGCACTTTTTGGTATTGAGCTTAAGGCCATGGCTCTGGCACCAGGCACATATCAACAGGAGATTCAATAATGGCTCCCAGTTTGCAATCATCTGTTAACTTGGTCAGCCAGAGTCCCTTTATGTTGGCTTGAACTTCAGAGAAGTAGATGACAAACAGGAGAGGATCTAGGACTGATCCCTGTGGAATACCACTTGTAAATCGTCGGTAGTTAGATTTGGAGTCCGCTACTTTCACAGTGTGGGTTCTATCAGTGAGCCATTTGGTAACCCATCTTATGATAGAGGGGTTTATGCCTAGTTTAGTGAGTCTATCTATGATTCCTGAGTGAGGGATGGTGTTGAAGGCCTTGGCAAGATCTAGGCAGGCTGTGTGAACTAACTTGCCCTCATCTACAGCTCTGGTGACAGACTCGAAGAAGTCTATCAGGTTGAGCAGGCATGATCTACCTTTCACAAACCCAAATTGTGTGGGATCCAGAGTCTGGAGATTCCCTATGTCCTTATTTATATTCCCTATGTCCTTACATGCCTGATGTGTTGCTCTAATGAGAGGCAGTGTATGATGGCAAAATACAATTCTATAAATAAGGTGAGTATAGTTTTATTAGATTTATGTTGTGTTGCTTTTAGCTATGGCTAATGCCTTTTGTTTTACATCTTGGAATGCATATATGTTAAATACTAAAGCCAAAAAATCTTATGCATGTTGAAAGACTCATGCTCTTTTCTTGCAATTAAAATGCTGAAGAGTAGGCATGGGCAATTATTTAATAAATGGGGAAGTCATTTTCTAAATGTTGCACCAAATTATTAATGAATGGAGTGACTGCAACTTTCAGAAAGAATTAAAATAGATGACTGAATACATTTTCATTGATGGAGATGGTTGACAGATACTGTGTTAAGTCTCCACAGTTGTATGAAAGTCTGCTTTAGTAAATGACTGTCTTCTAAAAGTAGACTATTAAAAATCTTTATTAGCCATTGCGAAATAAGATCTTCCTGTACTTACAAATGTGATTCTTGTAGAAAAGTAATTTACAAACAGACTTGGAAGTTGTACAAAAGTTTGCCTATCCAAGTGATAACATTATGGCAGTGACCAGGCCAATATTTTGTCTGTACATACGTGGGGGAATAGTTATACTCCATGTCCATACAAGGGAAACTTTGTGGCAGCAAGGCAGTTATTTATTGTAAGAGTCTAAGTGCTGTGTTTTGCTCTCTGAATGGTTAACAAAAATTGACTCTTGTTAAATAAATGTATTGGAGAATGCTGACAAAAAGATATTTGAAAGATGAGTTGCAAAGCTGATTATGTGTACACAATGTGTCAACTATAATCAAACATGGAAGTATTTCCAGTAACAGTAAAACCTTATGGCAATGCAAAGAAGTCTGAGAAACATTTATAAACTAGTGAAGAAATAAATTGCTGGTACTGAAAATTAAAAGGCAAAAATAAAAATAAGGCTTGTGCTGAAAATAAAACAATGGTCATGGAATCAAAAATGTACCATAATCTGCTAATGGACAGATGAATGAAGTTCTAAACTAAAGTGTTAATGACCAATTGAATCAGACTTTAAACAATGGTGAGATATAGCCAGCTTATACTAAAATGCCCACTGTGGTTGCAAAGTTGCATATTATTATTATTATTATTATTATTATTATTATTATTATTATTACCAAACAAAATATTATATAAAAAGTTATCGAGGCCCTCATCACAGGTATGTAGAAGGCAACCAGTTGCTAAAGATTAATGCAGTTATTTAGCAGAAAACCTCCCAAAGTTTGCCACTAAAACTGGCAGACAACATACACCCATTTCAAAAAAATGCTGCTGGTATAAAGGAACAGGTAAATGACTTTTGGTTACAGCTGCACAAAAGGAAATCAGAACTCTGTTTGAAGATAATGATTCTTGCTTTTTGAAGTGCTTCGACAGCTGGAAGAGACTGTGCCTGTTTCACGGGATAACAAATACAAGTTAATGCCATAATACTGAAACAGGCAGATTTCATGAAGGAACTGAGCTGTCTAAATAAGGAGATCATAAAACTGTCAAAAGATCATCACTGGTGGAATAGACAGTTAAAATCCTAATGACTAGCTAGGTGATCAGAGTTTGGCTAGCAGCTCACGGGCTTGGTAGTGTGGACATGTTCTGGAGGGAGAGGTAAGGTCAGTCACCTAAACTGCCACTGTCCTTTGGAAGAGAGGTAATAATGCTCATGGTGGCCTGGGGGCAGGCTTTAGGCTCATCAGGCTTATCAGGCCACTGAAGAGGAGTAATCTTTAAAGCAAAAATATAGAATTAAGTACTTCTCAAGGGTGGGGGGGGGGCATTCTGGGCTTAGGTGATGGAATTAGGCGATCCTAATGTTAACATTGTTAATATGCCAGTGACTGCACAAAACACTGTTATGGCTGCCTGAATGATGGTCCTTCCTCAAACTAGCCTCTTGGTGAAATACCTGGAGTAAAAGAAGGAATGAATTTGTACTGTATGATTGAAGGAGGCATGGTGATCAGCAGGGTTAAGGACAAAAATAACCTAGGGAACAAAAAAGCAAACCTTCAAAATGTCAAAGAAACCATTACAGCTAAGGCAGTAGGGGCACAAACACACTAATAAAATATTGTTGTTGCTAAACT
Source organism: Protopterus annectens (assembly GCF_019279795.1). NCBI lineage: Eukaryota > Metazoa > Chordata > Ceratodontiformes > Protopteridae > Protopterus > Protopterus annectens. The sequence goes on along the minus strand of NC_056731.1, from coordinate 1,677,152,662 downwards.
TAAAGGGTAGATAGTAAGATTATTGCATACTTTCTCCAAATATAAAAAAGTGTTGAATATGTGGGAAACAGTGGAACAATGAAATATGTGGGTTAAAAATCCTTGTCACGGAAGGCTACAAACAGTAGTAGGAGACTCTGAGCAACAGAAAAGTTGTCAAGGTCAAATGGATGGAAAAATTAGTACTGTGGCTTATGCTGTCTGAGTACTGTGAACAAGTTTGTATATTGAAACAAAATGTAACTGTGCCCAAATGTTCTGATTAAATATGAACAGATGGTTGGTTGCAGAGTAGTAATGCAAAAGTGTTTAAGGAAACTAAGGCACTAGCTGACTAGATTAATGTCTTAGTATAAAAAGTAATAGCACAATGTTTTAAATCAAAGTGCGGTGCACATTAAATGAAAGGCACAAGAACTTGTGAGTGAAGCTTTGACTTGAAAAGGAATGGCACACAATAAGTAAATATGAAGATTTCTGTTAGACATTATTTTCATTGAATGAAAAAACATTCTCAGTCAGAAAACAAATAACATTAGTTGAGAAAGAAACTTTCCTGTCTAATTATAGATTCCACAACAGGATTAGGTAATGTTATTGAAGTGTTTGAGTATGTACATTAACAAGTTGTGTTAAACTGAAATCATATGATTCAGTATAAAGCAGTAAAGAAGCAAGAAACAATACAAGATCTGATAACACGTCAAACATTTCTATTGAAAATCTCATAAAACTGGCAAATAGAAGGCAGTGGCACAATGGGTGAGGTGATGGTCATGACACTAAGCTGACTGGATTGTATTTGTGAATTATGAAGAAAAACACTTCTGAAAAGAGCTACAAATATAAATCAGGATAGGATTGAATAACTGTATGTATCTGTAAAGCGCAGTATGTTAGGAACGTGAAAGAAATGCAAGAACTGAAATGCAAATTCAGGTGAATACAAACCTAAACAATGAAATAAATAACTCAAGACAAAAAGAGGGAGGGTCTGGTACCAGTGAATGAAAGACTGCTGAAGTGGTGAATAAGCTACTGTGTGAAATTCAAAGAGTTAAGTAAAATGAAGTTTTTCCAAAAGTAATCGGCTACTCAGAACTCAAAGTATGTGTGAATGTATTGGGGAAAGACAATCTGATAAGAGCTTCTTATGTGATTTGGCTAAAGTAATACAGCAACAGGGTTTAGAACTGAATGCTATTGACTAAAATTCATTGGCATCAAAAGATGACAAGCTTAGTTTAAATGAGTTGTCAATGCATCAGCAAAACTGCATATTTAGAAGAATTTCAAGATAGAAATAAATCTGTACAGCAGCAAAGACAATTTGTCCATTGAAGTTGGATAATGATTTATACCGAGCACTGATTACTGTAAAAGAGAAATGTGCTATAATCACATAGAATATGTACTGAGTAACCTAAATGTGTGGCAGTTAGTGGAGAAGATTAAGCATCTGGGTTTTTATGAGCAGCTTCCTGTAGTCTGGGATATACGGTTTGATTCCTTCTACCTCCATTTGTCTACTGTCTGACTCTGAATAAGTCACTTCCCAAGGTTGTGCTCCTTGGCCATCCCTGAAAAGGGGCAGTTGTGTTGACTGGATTTACCCAGTCAAGAAATTCATAAAATAAAATCACTTGGGGGCGTAATCCAATCACCCATGCCAAAGAGACTGGAAACCCCTCACTCCTGCTCTTAAATACAAAATTTCCCCTCCCTTACCTGCAAAGCATTCTATAACTACCTTACTTCTGTCCTTCCTTAATACTTTCCTTCCTGTTTAACTACCCTAATAACTCCCTGCACTACCTAAAATAATTGGGTAAATGTCTCTGATCAAAAATGTCTTCCTGACAAACACTTAATGCAGCAACAACAGTAAATACAACTGATCATGCAGGACTGGTATGTGTTGCTGTCTGAAACACACAAGTAGTAACACAGAAGAAAAAGCTAAAAAAGGCTAGATATGCAGTACTGAACAGCTGTCACAAGTAAACCATGCAAAAGAAAGGCATATCAGAGAAAAATTAGAAACAAAAGTGAAAGAATAAAATGATTTCAGGTACATGATGAATAGGTAGTTAAAACTAACAGAAAAAACAAATACAGCTAAAGAAAAGTAAAAAAAAAAACCACAATTTAACAAAGTGAAATAGGTGAAAAATAAGAATATTACTTACTGGAGTATTCAAGCAGATAATATGTCTACTACAACAATGAATGAAGAGAATGAGATACAAACAAAAAGAACATAAATGGGTTGGTAATTTTTTACAAGTCAAACTATGCCTTAAGTGCAAGAAGCAGCTGGAATCCCTTAATTTAGACAATTCCAAGGCAAGACTAAAGCTGAAAACAGCAAACAAAGAAGAGATGCAAACCTTTCTAACTGGATTAGCCATCCCAGAAGAAAGTTCAGCAATAAAGCAATGGTTTACAGAGTTAAAAGTTTACCAGGAGATGCTGAAGTATGAAATGAAGTATGAACTGAAGCATGGGCTATCATGAATCAAAGAACTTATCACAAGTTTGTGCAGAAAACCCAAGAAAGAGCCCTCTGAAGAAGAGGTGTGTTCTGAATGTGTAATGCAAGAGGTGTCTTCTAGTGAATCAATGTTTAAATAACAGGTGAAGGAAATGAATGCTGAGATATACAAAATGAAACAATAGACATTATGCTAAAACAGGTGGCTAAGGAAGTATTAAAATACATCATTGCTGGTCTGAGACAGATAAGGATTGTACTTAATAAGGGGTTTGCCTGAGAATGCAGAGCTCAATGCATTAAAGGGAGATAATGTTAAACCTCAAAAAGGAAAACAAAGAAATTCAAGGGACTGGCTGATTAGAGTCAGACCTTTGAAGTTGCACATTATTATGAACCTTGGCTCTAAATGAGTGTCACTGTTGAAGTGACACCCTGACCTCAGGTGTAAAAATGGGGAAAAAAAAGAGCTATGGATGGATGTCTGGATAGATGTATATACAGACTATGGTGGCAGACCTAAACTAATGTCTTTCGGCTTTACCCGATTAGGGGTCACCACAGCAGAACTCCTGTCCACTAATGATTGGCAGTGGATTTTTACAGTGCCAAGGTGCCAGCCCAACACCCACCCTTCAAAGAAGGCATACCCATTCACACATGCACCAACCTGTCTTTAAATGTCACTTGACCAAAGGTCATACAGACTCCACACAGAGGACACTCCAACCACGAATTGAACGAGAGAACCTCTTGCTGTGAGGCAACAACACTAACCCCTGTACCACCACACACACAGCCTTCATTTTTAAAAGGAAAGTTTCTTACCAGAAGCGTAGGGAAGATCTAGGGAAAAGTGGGGGAAAATGTCTTCACTTTGTATACACAAACCCCCGGATTTACTAATCTTCCATGCAGGACTAATCTAGTCCTACATGGAAGTGGCAGTTGAAGAGAAGGACGGCATCACTCCATGCATATTAATGAAGGTGTGCTGCCGGAGCTCCTAATGCTACATGGAGCGTGGACAAGTGCAGGGGGCGTTTCAGAGAGCAGAGCTCACAGAATAAACATGCCCCTGCAAAGTACAACAGAAGAATGCATAAATAAATGAGCGAGACTGTTCATAGATGTCCGCATATCCCCAGCAACAGTCCCCATGTGTTCAACAGCAACAGTACATTTAGAAACCCTTTTATTTATTTTTTTTAAAACCCTGAGTACAGCTAATTGTAGGTGTGCAGGTTTGCCCATTGCTTAGCTACGGTTAAAGCAGCTGAAAAGGCTGAAGTGGATAACAAGGAATATATATGCGAATGAAGCAGCACAGCAATAGTGCAGTTGTTAAAGCATCTGCCTAATGAACAGGTATTCCCGGTTGGAGTTCCACTGCAGCACATATCATTTTCCATATGAAATCTGTATATGAACATACTTTAACAACTAATTGTCGTATAACCTACATAATAACATTCAAATGTGAAGTGGAGTACTGCATTAAATGCACGTGAAGTGTCAGTGTCATAATGAATAAGGTACTAGTAAGCAGGTATAAGCTCAAATAAGCAGTAGTAGGCGTGTTTAAGTGCGTTTGTGTGGAGGTAAGCATTACCTATACAGATTAAGCAAAGTAGAAGCTAACTGATTGTAAGAAACTGTAATCGGAGGTTAGTGGTGCTTACTGTCATGCAAACCCGCTCAAACCTGCTCACAACTGCCTAAAAGTGCCTGAATCTCCCTGTATCCAATGACCCTTGTTCTGCTCAGCAACAAAAAAAATGGCTTTAGCAAGGCTCAAACTCAGGACACTGCAGACCACAGACAATGTGATTTACCACTAAGCCATGTTAGATATACATAATTTGGATGTTATCACAAACATATCATCCAACACAGTTATTCAACAGTATAGGAAATGTAGTTGATTAGGTATATGTATGTGTATTTGTAAATAATGTAATATCTAAACACATGCAACATATCAATAAATGTAGACATATATATATATATATATATATATATATATATATATATATATATATACACACATGCAAATGCCTACATCTATACTCATATCTTTATATATCCTATATATGTAGCTATATATATATATATATATATATATATATATATATATATATATATATATACACAATGTCAGGCTGGTAATGCTAACATATCATGCAGTACATTCTGGCTCCCATAGGAAATGTAAAATGTGGAAGCTATCAGCAGCACCAGGATAAATATACACAGACACATATATGCAGATACAATATAGTTATATATATATATATATATATATATATATATATATATATATATATATATATATATATTTTTTTTTTGTACATATAGATATACATATATCTACACATACACATGCAGAGATATGTACATTAAGATACATATGTAGAAGGTGCACACAATATGGAACAGCCACTATGCCTACAGTTAACACCTGAACACCTGGACACTGTATGGGCCATCTATACAAATGACAATTGTTGCCTGCAACATATGTCCACAGAGAGATTATAGGGAAAAACACCACACACAGGTTTGTATAAATGGGACACCTTTATTTGCGTAAATAACAGTTCTAGATGCCATGTCATATATCTGTTCAGGCACTGACATCCATATAAATAGGGTAATGCAAATGTGAAACAGGTATACTAATACAGTATTCTGGAAAGGACCACAACTGTTGCTGTTCATGCCAAGCCCTGCAGATGTGACAATAGTAAAGACAGACTGGGCCCCAGGATACCAAACAATGAACAGTAAGTAATGCAGGTGTAAAGTTCAGCAGCCATATGTACTTTCTGTACAGATTCAGTAGGTGGTAAAGATGTCAGTTGACCAAATAGGATGTAACTGTTACATAACAAGCCATAACCAACACCATCACAAGCCCACTGACAAACAGAACACTCTGTATTGTAGGAGGCAGTAGGCCTGCATCAACCCACTTAATGTATGTAATGCAAATAAGTGTATGGTACTGTACATCCAGATACCTTATGTCAGCTCACGCCTGATACCCACACAAAGCTTGGTATGTAGGTGTAGGACAGAGGCTGGAATACAGGCAATATCTGGACAACTGTTGCCATGCACTCAGCAAGTCACTGGTGTTACAGGATAGTCTGCAACATACCCTTAGTCAGGGATTTATGTTAGAAAGTTTAATGGATGTAGCCTTGTACTGATAGTACTCAACACACACACTGCCAGTAAAATATCTGACATGGGACCTCTGGGGTGGACAGACAAAACATGATAGGCACAGCTCTGGCCACCAAGAGGATAGGCTCACAGTTGAGAGCTATGCAGACAGACTGCATTACAAGGTAAACTAATATGTACACGCACCCTGTAACACCAGTATTATACAAAGGATAACACAACTCTACTCACAGTCTTGTCTGTAGTTCTGGAAACACCTAAAAATATGTAGCTGGCCTGAGTATGCTGGTTCTCCTGTAAGAGATATTGCTACCTGCCATATGTAACACTGATGCCCACACACAGGAGGATGTCCATCATACAGGAAAGATAAAGGGACCATGCCCACATGATGTAGGGATTTATACTAGCTGGATGCCATGTCAGTGGTAATTGGAAGTACTACACATCAAGCTGCATGCAGTTAGCAAGTGGAGGACACTGATAGGTGCAGAGGCCATCACCTGATCATGTGCATCACCTACTAAAGCCAGGATGCAATCTATTCAAAGCAGCTTAATCCATTTCCTGGAGTGAGAAGGAGAGACAGAGAGGGAGAGAGAGAGAGAAAGAGAGAACCAGAACCAGAACCAGAACCAAAAAAAAAAAGCTCTGCAAACTAAAAGCTTAAGTCACAGCCAGTTCACCAGCTCCCATACAATTAGACATCTGTCCAACAAGAGGTATGTGAAGTACATATACATGTAATAGAATGTAGTACCTGGTCCATCATAATGGGATAGATTAATTTGAACAAAAAGCCGCTAAAGCTTAAACTCTGGTTACACGCTTTTAATACTTGAAACTTTAAAAAACTTTTTTAACAACGCTTTTCGTCCAACCTAATGGTTGAACTTCCCCAGAAATGAAAGACAAACATTAACAACCTGTTTCCGAAATGTATATATAGAGTATCATAATTGGTAACCCTGCCAAAACTCAAATTACAATGCTCAGTACTTAAAGTGAAAGGCTTCTTAGCTTAATGTATGCCTTTCAAACAAATCGTAGATGCTATTACGAGGTTGACATGCTAAATATACATTAACTTACACAATATATCCTGACTTTGATTATAAAACTATAATCATAAAAAACCTATGTCATTATAACATTTTTTACATCATAATTAAAACATCCTAGAGCATAATCATCATAAAAATCATCACAATAATCACAATAATGATAATAAGCACATGCAGCACTAACGTGCTTAAAAACATTGCCGATGTTATAGCAAATCAATAAAATGCTAACAAGATCAGAAAAACCAAATGCTTGAACTACAACTATGTTAAATATTATTTGCATTGTAATTTTTCTCATGTTCATATATTTTTAAGCGCGTTAGTGCTGCATACGCTTATCATCATTATTGTGATTATTGTGATACTCTATATATACATTTCAGAAACAGGTTGTTAATGTTTGTCTTTAATTTCTGAGGAAGTTCAACCATTAAGTTGCATGAAAAGCATTGTTAAAAAAGCTTTTAAACGTTTCAAGTATTAAAAGCGTGTAACCAGAGTTTAAGCTTTAGCTGCTTTTTGTTTTAGTTGTGGTCTTGTAACTAGTAGCAGTTTGCGTGTCGTTAGTTTCTGCTATGGCCAATAACTCATTGGAGAACACGCCGAATATTTTAAGAGATACAGACAATGAACAAACAGGATCTATGCGTGAATTGTCTATTTTAATTCAACTTTTGTCGCAGAAAGAGATTAAACTTTTCAAGTATTAAAAGCGTGTAACCAGAGTTTAAGCTTTAGCAGCTTTTTGTTTTAGTTGTGGTCTTGTAACTAGTAAGAGATTAATTTGAAATAGCTATATGTGCCATCATGTGTTGTTGTGATGATGTTCAACTGAGCAATTGTGATGGATAATAGTGTCTGTCCCTGTGGGTAGTGGGCCATAGCCCTTAACTGTGCAGGTCAGCACTGACAGATAGGATATAAGCCATCATGTTGTGTGTTGTGTAATTGGAAGTATGTATATTACATGGCCAATAGCTGGTGGTAGACGTAATGCCATTATAGGTGCATAGCTTCAGAGGTAGGTACTAGGCTGTTGCCCTAGGTCCTATAGAAGCCTAGCCAAAAGTTACCCTGGCTTTTGCCATCCAAGAACAGTAATTTCCTATGCCGCTGTCGACCAGAGCTGCAGAAGTGATCCCTGTTGTGAAATCTTTATCTTCCTGCCAATCATCCAGATTTGACTTGAAGAGTGCTACTGAGGAGCTTTTTTTGATATAGATAGGCAGTTAGTTCCACAGTATGGGAACTATCTGGGACAGGAATGTATCCCTCTAGCATGCGTTGTTTATTGTGGTGACAAGGTGTAGGTCCATACAGCATGCAGCTCAGAGGGATTTTGATAACTTTAAGTGGAGCATGTCCAAAAGCTATGGGTGTGACATAGCTGTATATGTTAGGCAGCAATCGCCTCTGAGTAGGCGATATGCGACAGAGTAAATCTGCAGTGTAATGACATGGTTTGTGTAGGGCATCTGTTTGATGTTGGTAATCCTCTATGTGAGGTAGTTGTGTAGCCTTTCCAGCTGTTGTACATGTCTTGTGACATGCATACCAATAGGGGCATTGTACTCTATAATGGGTCTAATGAGTGACGACTAGAGTGGAACAATGACTTATTTTCCCTTGATGAGAAACCCTTTGTGATGAGGTGTGTCACATAGAAGGATTTCCTGCCTACTCTGGCGATGTCATTATCAAAGGAGAGACTACTGTCCACCTGTGTCCAAAGGTCTCTCATCACACTTTTGGTGTTAAGTTGACTACTGCCTATGTGTTAGTTCATGGGTACAGAGTTTACACCAAAAGGGATGACAATGCACTTGCTGGCCTTCAGCTTCAGCCCATGGCTTTGACACCAGCCATCTGTCCCAGCAAGGCCCTTTTGTAGGATGTCCACATTGTCTGGAGTGTTGAGTATGGCTCCTAGTCTGCAGTCATCTGTGAACTTCGTTAGCCAAATACATTCTGTGTTAGCATGCAAGTCAGAGAAGTAGATACCAAACAGGAGAAGACCCAGCATGGAACCCTGTGGTACTCCACGTGTTACTGGTGTGATGTATGGCTTGGAGTCTGCTACCTTCACAGTGTGGGTTCTGTCAGTGAGTCAGTTGGCAACCCATTTTGTCACATGGATGTATACCTAGTTTAGTGAGTTCCTATAACATTCCAGAGTGGGGGATTGTGTCAAATGGCTTGGCAAGATCGAGATAGGGTGTGTGAACCACCTTACCCTCATCTACAGCTTTGTTGACCACTTCCAAGAAGCCTATCAGGTGTAGGAGACATGATCTGCCTTTTACCAACCCAAACTGGGTGAGGTCCAGAGTTTGGGGATTATCAATGTCATTGTGTATAAGTTCCATGATGATACATCCCATAGCCTTGCAGACCATGCTCATCAGGCTAATGGGTTGGTAGGTCCTGTGGTCTGTGGTGGCTCCCTCTTTGTGGAGTGGGCTAAACATTGCTTTGTGCCATTCAGTGGGTAGATAGCCTGAGATGAGCCTATGACTGAACATGGTACTTAGGTGGTGTGCCAGTTCATTTTGTAGTTCAAGTAGAACGCAGCCTGGTATGTTGTCAGGTGCCATGGATGCTGTGTTCTTGCCTTTGGAGAGTGTGCTTCCATGTGCAGCCATGAGTACAGGAACTTTGCATTCTTCCAGTATAGAGATGGGCCCCTTAGGGTATGAGAGGGGGTAAAGTTATCACTGAACCTATCTGCCAGGATGTTAGCAATATCAGTGGGTTCTGTATATTTAGTGCAAGTGTGCTATAAGACAGAGCAGATGTGAGTGTTGATGTTGAGAGTCTTGACATAGCTATAGAATGCTTTGTGGTTGTCCTCAGAGCCAGTGGTGTATTTGTTTATGTAGCTAGCTTTGGAGGACCCCATGATGGATCCAAGCTTCTTACTGAAGCTGACAAGGGACGTCCTCCAGTCATGGGGTTTTACTCTGTTTTGCAACAGTGTATTTCCTCTGTTGTAGAGTTTGTTTATGGCAGGGGACATCCGGATTGGCTCCCATTTCATTGGAGGATAGCATCTTTGTTCTGTTAGGGATTGCATGATCCATGCACCTGTGTAAGTGCTTATAAAGTGCATTTCTGTAGGATTCAGCAGTCATACCTCTATTGTCTGTCAGCATGGGTGTCATGAAGTTTCTCATATTTGTCTTAAGAAGTGTTAAGTTGGCTTTGGAGAAAGTATTAACAGTGGATTCCCTAATGGGGGTTGGGGGCTTCTGATCAGATCTGACCAACGAGGAATTGACCTGTGGGGTAGAGCACCGATTTAGCATGTTAGTAATGACCAGGTCTAGGATATAGCTTCCCCTGGTGTGGGTGTGGCAAAGTTGATCCAAGGGATTGGAATTGATGAATGCCAGAAAACATTAGGCACAAGAGTTGGTACATGACATTTCACAGTTAATGGTGGGGTATTTGAAATTGCCCATTATTAGGGTATTAGGTTGTACCCTAATATTTTCCACTATATCAAGAAATGAAGGGCAGAAATCCTGGGTTATGGCAGGTGATCTGTAGCAAGCTTCAATTCGGATTGTGGCCTTGCTCAGAGTTAGTTGCACTTGGATAATCTCGGATGCATTATGCTGAGCAACTAGCCTGGAGGTGTGGATATCCTCAATGAATATGGACACACCTCCACCTTAAGTGTTTTGGTCCAGATTAGGTGGCTGAAAGGTGTGGCATGAATTAGAGCCTGGTAATGCAGGGGTACTCTCTGTATCCTTGAACCAGGTCTCTGTCACTGCACAGATGTCAGTGTTGTCCATTCTAAGGAGTGCCTCGAGTGAGTGCATTTTGAGATGTAGACTACTAGCACTGAGTAGCAATACTCTCAGATTTTGCCTACTTGTACATGTTACAGTGGTAAATTTGTCATTTGAAGCTTGCCTAAAAAATTTGACAGCCTTAGCCAGTGCCGGGAATCCCAGGGGCGACAGGTGCAGGCCACCTTAGGCAAAGCATTATGGTTAGTCCATCATGTTATTCCAGGCAGACAGATACTGGATCCCCTTAGAATGACACAAGAAACTTAGCCAATTGTTGATGTTAATCATTTTGTCATTATACTGTGGTATCATTCTGGGTGATGGCAAGATGCTACTCAGGGCTAGTGCCATACCTGCCTGGGCTACAAGATTGGACAGCTCCTCCATGTCCCTTATCATGTAGTCCAGGGAGGTACATCTCAGGTCATTCACACACACATGGAGAATGACAGAGTTATATTTGTACTTGTTGTGGAGTGACCTGAGTGCATGCATTATGTCTGTAGTTAGGACAGGCACATCCCCCTCCTGTGTGTTGGCCTGTTTCCACAGAGTATGTTGTCAGAGGTAAGTCCCCAATCCATCTGTGATGTTGTTTGCCAAACAACAGATCTAGTTCCTGCTCACAGTGAATGAAAAGGCCCAACACCAACATGATGTTCCTAGATATTGGAGTGTGTTTCCATGCAATCGGCTATAGGAATGTTACCACAGCTGTTCCACATGCAATCAGCTAGAGGGGGGCTGTAATCTGTGCAGAGGCCATCAGATGATCATGAGCATCACTGACAATACACATGCCACTGCCTAAGCAAAGCAGGTGTAATTCTCCACATTCACCAGAGAGGGAGTGACAGAGGCAGACAGAGGCAAGATAAGTCAGGGTGGGTTGGGATAGTAAAAGGTAAGCATGTTTGTGTCACACACCTACCATTCCAGTGTATCAAACCTGTGACTGACTATGTACTGATATCACATCTGTTATCCCTGCACGGTGGATATTGTGAATTATGCTAGGGGGACCATATGAGAAAGTTTAAAAGCACTCTCACCATTGGGTCCAGTTGTTATACACTCACAACCACAGCCACACAGGAGACAAATGACAAACATCAACACATTATGACACACACTCCTGTCATATCTGGGATTAGAACCCCTACCTAATTAGTTATTACACTACAGCACTATGCCATCATAGAATGCACCACAGAGATTAGTGGAGTAGTTTTTCCCCAAAGGTTTATTTCACAGTGAGTGACATCAGCAGGACTGCCAAAGTAGGGCAAATGAATTGTAGTGAGTGTGACTAGCCAAACATGCATTGCTCTCTACACAGGCATAGGAATAGACACAAAAGCATCCACAACTCACATGTGTAAGAACAGAACCCCTATCAGAATTCTATATCACACTACAGCATTACACTGTTAATGTATGCACCACAGAGACTGTTGGAATACCCCTTCCCCAAAGGTCTACTTCACAGTGACTGACATCAGCAGGATTGCCAGAGAAGGGCATTTTAATTGTATTGAGTGTGACTGACCTATATTGGCCTAATACATCTGTATGTATTAACCGCTGTTCTGGCCAGAACAAAAAAAAACTGCCTTTGCAGGTCATGAACCCAGGACCCTGTACACTACAGTCGCAGTAACTAACCACTTAGCCATCACAACAGTACATGGGAATGTGGTCCCACCAAAGTAATCCCACCATAGGCTAATCAAACTGAACATGTGAAAGGAATGTATATACAGTTGTCAATAAAAGAACTCTCCAAGGCCAACTTCATGCTACTCAAGGCAGAAGTGACAATGTTTGTGACACCCATGGAGACAA
>NC_056731.1:1677125264-1677137764 GCF_019279795.1 Protopterus annectens | reverse complement strand
GTGTACACAGATATATATCTACGTAAGTGTATACAGACATGGTGTTTTATATATATATATATATATATATATATATATATATATATATATATATATATATTAGCAGATATATACATCTATATAGGTATATATGGCCATACATCTGTAGATAGCAATGGCAGATTAACAAATACACATATGTCCACATGCACTGTTAATGGGGTTGAGAAGGCCCACACACTATACGTCTTGTACGAATAGGCATCCTCCCCACAGCCAAAGATGCGGCTGGCCCTGATGTTACATGTATGGGTATGGCTTTGCACCCCAGCCTCTCGGCTAATTTATATCTGTTATCCTGGTATGGTTGACATTGTGATATATAGTAGGGCCACCATAAAAGAAATAAGCAAAACCCCCTCTACATTGCCCACAGGTGTTACACACTTCCCCCCTTCTACACAGGATTTGAGTTACAAACACACACACACACCTGTCATGTCTGGGAGTTGAACCCCTATCTAACTAGTTTATTACAGTACCGCACTATGCAGTTATATTTAGCGCCATGGGCATTACTGAAGTACTTCTTCCCCAAAGGTGTATTTCACATTGAATGACATCAGCAGGATTACCAAAGAGGGCCATTTCAACTGTACTGTGAGTGACTAGCCTAAAATGCATTGCTCCCTACTCAGACAGTGAGACACACACAAAACATCCACAACTGACATGTGTGGGTATTGAACCCCTGGCCAAGCCCTATATCACACTTCAGTATGGAAGTTATAGGTTGCACCACAGGGATTACTACAGACCTTGGTCCACAAAGTTGTATTTCACAATGAATGATGTCAGCAGGATTGCCAAAGTAGGGCATATGAAATGTACTGCGAGTGAGTAGCCTATGATGCATTCCTCCATACACAGACATTGGAACACACACAAAACATCCAGAACTGTCATGGGTGGAGATGGAACCCTACCACAGGTCTAAATCATACTACATCAGTACACAGCTACAGGATGCGCTACAGAGGTTACTGAGCTACAACCTTCCCAGAGGTGTAGTTCTAGTTGGGTGACATTGGCAGCCTTGTCAAACTTGAGTATATAAATTCTAAGGTGTGTGAGTACCCTAAACAGCATTGTACTTTACTTAGTCAAAGACAGACGGTGACACACCGACACACAGATTCACACACACACACAGTTGCCAAGTCTGGGGTTGGAACACCTAACTTACTACTTTATCAGACTATAGTAGTACACAGTTACAGGACGCACTACAGAGAGTACTGGATAATCAATTTCCCAGAGGTGTATTTCTAGGTGAGTGGCATCAGCAGCCTTGCCAAAGTTGAGTATATGTATTGTACAGGGTGTGAGTGGGCTAAAAAGCATTGCTCTCTACTCAGTCAGACACACGCACACACTCAAGCACACAGTTGTCAGGTCTGGGGTTAGAACACCTACCTAAATAGTATATCACACTACAGCAGTACGCAGTTACAGGACACACTACAGAGATTACTGGGCTATGATTTCCCCAGAGGTGTATTTGTAGGTGAGTGACATCAGCAGCTTTGCCAAAGTTGTGTATATGAACTGTACAGAGTGTGATAAGGCTAAAAAGCATTTCTCTCTACACAGTCAGAGACTGTGAGACATGCACACAAACACACACTCACACAGTTGCCAAGTCTGGGGTTAGGACTACTACCTAACTAGTTTATCATTACAGCAGTACACAGTTATTGGATGCGCCATGGGGATGACTGAGCTACAGCTCTCCCAAAGGTGTATTTTACATTGGATGACCTCAGCAGGCTTGTCATGATACTGTTATGGGGAGTGTGGTGTGTACATGGGCCATAACCCATTCATGTAGGGGTTGACATGCCACATGCGGGCACACACGGGGTCATATGCCACAGGTACATGTATACAGCTACTAGGTTAATACTACCTTGTACAGTCATGTTGCACAGCTGGCACGTGCAACACACCGTCATGCTGACAGATACTGGTGGCTATTATCTGCATTGAGTGACACCTGCACCTCATGTGTTTGGGGCCCTTTGGCTCTGTGCAGGGTGGGACAGGCCCAGATGACTCCTTGTCACGGTCACGCTCTTCAACACATCTGTGTCCATCTACCTTTGGCTTATTATAGTGTGTTGTCTTTACATATATGTCTGTATTCCTATCCACTGTGTGTGCAAGGCTGGAGTGGTGCATACTGACATGTGTCTGCACTATGAACTGCAACTGCCAGATATGTCTGGTCTACTGGTGTTTGCTGACATGGCCTTCATGTGTTTAAGTGTGTGAGCATGCCCAGTATGGACTTTCAGTAAGTTCTTGACTGACATTGCCTTCAGTCCTCTAAGTGTGTGAGCATGCCCAGTATGGCCATCTATATTGCATGTGTGTGGATCAAGTCCAGGTAGTTTGTACTGCGATGCTGATCTATGTGTTGTACACCGACAGGTAGCATGCTATGTCTGCAGGGTATACATCGGTCATTTGGCATTTACTGTTGCTACATTTCTGCATAGCGGGGGGAACACCTGACCATTTCTACACAGGGGTGGGGGGGGCACACCTGACTGTTACTATAAGTCTACATAGGATGGTGGGGCACACCTTACACTTTTACACATTTGCTAGGACTGTACTGGTATGTCAGGTACACCATTTCAGTCTGTAGTCTTACTTATCGTGCCGGCTAGAGGCATACCAGTGTACTACAGATCTTAGCTTTAACTACCTACATATTAGTTTCTGACTTCCTAGCCTGCAAGGTTTACATCCAACTGGCTGGCCTGCTGTAGTCTGTCTGTGTAGGCCTGGGGTAAGTTTACCCATGGGGCTCATTCAGAGGCCATTGTCCAGCATTTGTTTGTATTTGTCTACACCTATCCTGCAGGCTGTGACTGTCGTTGGGTATGTGCTCCCCCCAACTGGCACGTGTGGGTCACTTACCTTGTAGGTGTCCCAGTATTGAGGGTGGTGCTGCAGGGCTGCCTATGTCGGATGCACATAGTACACTCCCTATACATGGCTGAGCACAGGTAGTGTCATGTTTGGCATCCCTTTTACTGTATGTGCGAGTCGGAGAAAGGTGTCATTCCTTGGGTCCCTACTGTGTCAGTGCATGTGCTATGTGTTGCCTCTTTGCCAAAGCCAGGGCATACTGGGCACACCTCCTTCTGCCTATTGGGGCAGGCTCAGGTTGTTCCTCCTCTGAGTCACTCTGTGCCTGTGCAAGCCTTAACACTGGTGAGGGGCTGTGTGGCCCTGCCCCATGCTGTTCCTGCCGCAGCTGTTTCCACAGGATCATATTGTGTAGCATGGCACATACAAGGACAATTTGGGTACATGCAGTTGGTGAGTACTGCAAGGCTCCACCGAATGTGTCTAGGCACTCGAACCATGACTTGAGCATCCAAATATATGCTCTGTTATGATTCGTGTTTGTGCGTGTGCCTCATTATGGTTTTCTTGTTCAGGTGTGTGTGCATTTCTGATGGGTGTCATCAGCCATACCTCCAGTGCGTATCCAGCATCCCCCAGTAGGTGACCGTGTGGGATGTACCCATTGGAAAATGCCTGGTACAGCTGCATCAGATGCCAGATGTGGGAATCGTGGTAGCTTCCAGGGCAGCCAGCACACACATTCATTATTATGCCCTGGGCATCGCACACGACCTGGCAGTTGATGGAGGGGAAGCCCTTGCGGCTGATGTAGACCCTACCCCGCTCACCTGGTGGTGCTTTAATGCATATGTGCATGCAGTCTATTGCACCCACTACCTCAGGGTATTCTGCTATTTGGTGGAAGAGACACATATTGCTGGCCAATGCCTCATGGGTGATGGAGAAATATACGTGCTCACCGACATGTGCTGACATGGCATCCAGGAACTGGTGGAGTACCCTGGATGCTGATGCCTGTGAATTCCCCATCATATCCCCAGTTGGCCTTTGGAAGGTATCTGTAGCTAGTATTCTTAGGCCTACACATACCTTTGTATCCATAGGTTCATAGGTTCATAGGTAGGTACTAGGCTATTGGCCCTAGGGCCTATATAAGCCTAGCCAAAGGTACCCTGGCTTTCGCCACCCAAGAAAATTATTTTCCTGTGCCACTGTCGAGCAGAGCCACAGAAGTGATCCCCAGGATGAATTTCCTATCTCCCATCCAATCATCAAGATTTTTCTTGAACAGTGCTAATGAGGAGCTTTGTTTGATATGGATAGGTAGTTTGTTCCAGAGTATGGGAAGTCTCTGGGACAGGAATCTATCCCTCCAGCATGTTCTGTTTATTCTGGTGATGAGGTTTAGGTCCCTAGAGTGTGTAGCTCGTAGGGATTGGGATTTCTTTATGTGGAGCATGTCTAAAAGCTCTAGGTTTGACATAGCTTTGTGTGTTAAGCAGAGATCGCCTCTGAGTAGGCGATATACAATGGAGTAAAGCTGCAGTTTTTTGAGACGGTCTGCATAGGGCATCTCTTTGAGGCCAGTAATCTACTTTGTGAGGTATTTCTGTGGCCTTTCCATTTGTTGTAGATGTCTTATGAGGTACATACCAAACGGGGCATTGTACTCTATAATGGGTCTAATGAGTGATGAGTAGAGGGGAACAATGACCTCTTTTTTCCTGGATGAGAAATCCTTTGTGATGAGGTGTGTCACATAGAAGGATTTCCTGACTACTGTGGTGATGTGATTATTAAAGGAGAGACTACTGTCCACCTGTGTCCCAAGGTCTCTTATCACACGTTCAGTGTTAAGTAGACTACCACCTATGTGGTAGTTCATGGAGTACTGAGTTTTTACCAAAAGGAATGACAATGCACTTTTGGCATTGAGCTTCAGGCCCTTTTGTAGGATGTAAATATCTTTTGGAGTTTTATTATGGCCTAGTTTGCAGTCATCTGTGAACTTCATTGTAAAGACCTTCTGTGTTGGCCTGTACTTCAGAGAAGTAGATACCAAACAGGAGAGGACCCAGGAATGAACCCTGTGGTACTCCACTTGTCACTGGTCTGAAGCTGGATTTGGAGTCTGCTACTTTCACAGTGTGGGTTCTGTCAGTGAGCCAGTTGGCAACCCATCTTGTGACATAGGGATTCATACCTAGTTTAGTGAGTTTATCTATAATTCCAGAGTGGGGGATGGTATCAAAAGCCTTGGCGAGATCTAGATAGGCTGTGTGAACCACCTTACCCTCATCTACGGCTTTGGTGACTGCTTCAAAGAAGTCTATCAGGTTTAGGAGACATGATCTGCCTTTTACAAACCCTGGGTGGGATCCTGAGTTTGGAGATTACCAATGTCATTGTTTATAAGTTCCATGATGATACGCTCCATAGCCTTGCAGACCAGGCTCATTAGGCTAATGGGGCGGTAGTTTCCGGGGACTGTGGTGGCTC
Source organism: Protopterus annectens (assembly GCF_019279795.1). Classification (NCBI taxonomy): domain Eukaryota; kingdom Metazoa; phylum Chordata; order Ceratodontiformes; family Protopteridae; genus Protopterus; species Protopterus annectens. The sequence goes on along the minus strand of NC_056731.1, from coordinate 1,677,132,343 downwards.
CCCCTTTGTGGAGTGGGATAACTGTCACTGTGCACCATTCAGTGGGCAGATAGCCTGAGGTGAGACTATGATTGAACGTGGTACTTAGGTGGGGTGCCAGTTCATTCTGTAGTTCATGTAGAACACAGCCTGGGATGTCGTCAGGTCCCATGGATGCTGTGTTCTTGGCTTTGGATAGTGTGTTTTTTACCAGTGCAGTCGTGATTACAGGAGCTGTGAATTCTTCTGGTATAGAGATGGGCCCTTTAGGGGATGACAGAGGGGTAAAGTTAGCACTAAACCTATCTGCCAGGATGTTGGCAATATCCGTTTGTTCTGTATATTTAGTGCCATTGTGCTGTAACTCAGAGCAGATCTGAGTGTTGCCATTGAGATTCTTGACATAGCTATAGAATGCTTTGTGGTTGTCTTTAGAGTCAGTGGCAATTTTGTTTTCATAACTAGCTTTGGAGGATTTTATGAGGGATCTCAGCTTCTTACTGAAGCTGACCAGGGAGTTTCTCCAATCATGGGATTTTACTCTTTTGCAACAGTTTCTTTCTTCTGTTGTATAGTTTGTTTATGTCAGGGGACCACCAGATTGGCTTCCTTTTTTTGGAGGATAGCATCTTGGTTCTGTTAGGGATTGCATGATCCACGCACTCATGTAAGTGCTTATAAAGTGCATTTGTGTAGGATTCAGCAGTCATACCTCTACTGTCCGTCAGCATGGGTGTCGCGGAAATTTGCCAATTCTGTCTTAAGAAACGTGAAGTTGGCTTTGTAGAAATTTTTTACTGTGCTTTCCATAATGGGGGTGGGGAGGGATGTGGATGTCTAGGGTGATTAGCTTATGGTCGGATCTGACCAACGAGGAATTGACCTCTGGTGTGGAGCACTGGTTGCCCATGTTGGCAATAACCAGGTCTAGGATATTGCTGCCCCTGGTGGGGGTGTGGATAAGTTGATCCATGGCATTGGAATTTATGAATTCCAAAAAACGTTGAGCACAAGAGTTGGTACATGAATAGTTTTCCCAGTTAATGGTAGGGTAGTTGAAATCGCCCATTATTAGGGTGTTAGGTTGCACCCTAATATTTTCCAGTGTATTAAGAAATGAGGAGTGGGAATCCTGGGGCATGGTGGGGGATCTGTAGCAAGCTACAATTTGGATTGCGGTCTTGCCCAGAGTTAGTTGCCCTTGGATAATCTCGGATGCATTATGCTGAGCAACTAGCCTGGAGGTGTGGATATCCTTAATGAATATGGACACGCCTCTGCCTTTAGTGTTTTGGTCCAGGTTAGGTGGCCGAAAGGTGTGGTATGAATTATAGCCTGGTAATGCATGGGTACTCTCTGGTGCCTTGAACCAGGTCTCTGTCACTGCACAGATGTCGATGTTCTCCATTTTAAGGAGTGCCTCGAGAGAGTGCATTTTGAGGTTTAGACTTCTAGCATTGAGTAGCAATACCCTCAGATTCTTCTTGCCTGTACCTGTTAGGGTGGTGTATTTGACATTTGAACCTTGCCTAAAAAAGACACTATAGGGATGGCTAGAGCCTTAGCCAGTATCCGGAATCCCAGGGGCAACAGGTGCAGGCCATCTCTGGCAAAGCATCGTGGCCTGTCGATCATGTCATCCCAGGCAGACAGATACTGGATCCCCTTAGAATGACACCAGAAGCTTAGCCAATTGTTGAAGTCAATCATTTTGTCCTTGTACTGTGGTATCATTCTGGGTGATGGCAGAATGCTACTCAGGGCTAGGGTCATACCTGCCTGGGCTACAAGATCGGACAGCTCCTCCATATCCCTTTTCATGTAGTCCAAGGAGGTACGTCTCATGTCATTCACACCAACATGGACAATGACAGAGTCATATTTGTACTTGTTGTGGAGTGACCTGAGTGCATGCGTTATGTGGCAGATCCTGGCACCCGACAGGCAGCTGACAGTAACTTTTTCCTTGTTTAGACTGGTGAGTGGAACTTCAGTGTGCCTGACTATAGAGTCACCTATGACTAGAATGTTGGGTACGTTGTTATGCCTTATGGGCTGTGGTTGAGTGGCACACTGAGTTTGTGGGCTATGTGTCATTTGGGTTGTGTTGGGGGATGGAGGTTGCTTGTGTTTCTGCTTTGGAGGTCCCTGTTGCTTGGGCAGGTTTTTACTGAGAGCCTCCACGAATGTAGGTGTGTGTTTTGTGTTTCTATGTGTGTGTTTTGGTGGTGTAGGTTTTGAGGGACTATGTGCTGAGTGTAGTGTGGTGCAAGTGTTTACCTTCTCCTCTTGACTGTCTAGTCCAGTCTTGGATGAAGAGAGCTTTGCTTCCAGTTTGGCTATATAAGTGCATCTCTCACAGGTTGTAGTGTTGGGTGGTAGGAGGAGAGGGTTGTCTGTGTACATGAGGCAATTACTGCATTGCCCCAAGATGCCCAGATTCATCAGGTAGACAGGAGAAAACACAGGGGGCTGACCCTTAGACATGCCTGGATAGGTGCTTATTTGTTAAGTACTAGAAACTGTTTTCCTCTAGACAGTGAGGAAAGTTGAGTGCTGTATTAATTTGTAGCTTATTTAGTGCTACAAAAGTTCTGAGCAAGCGTTAAAACAAAAACTGGCTAGTTCTAAGAAACAAAATTAAGCTAGAAGGTTTCCCTCAAACACAGAAGGCTTTGGCCCTAGAAGCCTACAAATAGCCCTGGACACAGAAAATCTATATCCAGGCTAAACTACCCACAGGAAGGCAGGAAACAAGCTTAGAAAAAGTTTTTTTTTTTTTTGTTATTGGAGAGAAAGGAGTAGTAGAAACTAAGCTGATTGGCCTTCTCAAATGTTCTCTCTGTACTGGGTAGAACGAGGTAATGACACTAAACTGGGAGGAGGGTCCCAGACCAAATTTGCACTAGGGAGGAAGGGTGGGAAGCAAAGTGCAGAAATGTTTATAGCCCCGAGTTTGCTCAGTGTCCTTCCTTCGATTAGCTCAGTGTGAAATGGCAGAACACTCACAACTGAACTTCTTAGGTAACAGAAAGTTGAAACCTGAGACAGCTTTTAAAAAAGAAATCTCAAAAGAACCAATGAGGTGCTTAGTCTAAGCTGTAGTCTAGGTGACCTCAGTCAGCCAATGATCTCAAACAATTCTCTCTCACTGAAATGCCTGATGGCGTTGGCTAAACCAAGATGTCCCTGAATATGTGCTCAGACACACAGCCTCCACAAACACTAGGCCCAAATACAAGCCTGAATATGGAAATGCTACAAATATCCCCACTACTTAGAAACAAACTGCAGAAATGTTTCTCACAGCTGAAAGGCAGCAGTGAGCCTTTAAATGAAAGTTTTAAACAGCTAAAGGAGCCTCTAAAAAAAAGAGTTTAACTGCAACAAGTTATCAGAAACAAACAACCCAACAGATGCTTAATAAAGTGGACAATTTCCAGTTAATACCTCACACACAGTGAAACTAGCTAGAAAAATACACAGTACACAAAGTGCTATAAATAACAAAGAAATAAAGAACAAAATAAACAAGAAAGAGGATACTTAATGTTATATATTATAGCTCCGAGTTTGCTCAGTGTCCTTCCTTCGATTAGCTGGGATGGGTTCCCCTCTGTTAGTTCTGCATGTGAGGCGTGGCTGGCACAGCTCAACAATTTGCTGTAGGAGGTCCCTGTTCACCCTATAGCACTCCACTATCTCCAGCTCATGTAGCCCTTGGTAGGTTACCCAGGGTCTGTACACTCTTCTCCGTCTCTTCACTGTGGGTTGCTCAGCAGCATTCACATCCTCAACACCCTCCACCTCTTGCACATGCAGGTTTATGATAGCAAAAGCAGTCCCTAACATTTTTTCTCTTGCTTTCATTTTGTAAAATTTCCCCATCTGTATATACCGGTAGTGCAGAGTTTTTGGGAACACCGAGGAGGAAAGGTGTTTGCATAGTTTATAGTGGTGTGCGGGGCTGGGCTGGTCTGCTGCCTGTGTAATTGACTGATTCTGATACATTTCACCTGTCAGCTGAGCTAGTTCTCCTTGATTACCTTCCTACTGCTGTTTTCCCTTCCCATTGCCTCCCTTTTTAAGCCTGTGTGCACGCCGTGCAAATGGAATGCTCATATGTGCACAGAGCTGCTATTTCCTAGTTTAACTTCTTTTTTCTTCCTGTGAAACCTGGTGCACGGCACGCACACCCACTTACACTTTGTAAAGAGTGCTAGGCAGGTTTAGACACACCCCTAGCTTAGCAGTATGCCTGATACCCCCTCATGATGTCACCTATATCCTAGTCTTGCACCCAGCTATTTATACTCTTACACTCTTGTGACCTGCCTCACACCCTATGACAATCTGGGATTTACTAACCTTTCCCTCATTTGCATAGGATTGCCTGCTAATGCATAGATACATGTCCCACACTGAGCCACCCCCCCTTAGCAACTATTACTCACTGGTCAGGTTGTCTTCTGCCTGCCATTGACTTGCATGGCAGAATACTGATTTTAGTTAGACTGCTTATTTTAGGTTTATTTTATTATTTTCCCCCCGCTCCCGTTTGCACGCCGCTGCCCTATGCTTAAAGAGGCGAGATCGGCGAAAAAAATAAAAGTTGTTTATTTTTCTCTTTTAAACAGTTTGCAGTGCCAGTTGCCTTCTACTTGGCCATTGGCATGCTTCCTCAATGATATGCAACCTTTATTTGGAACTGTCATAGCTCCATGTTGTAGATTGCAGAAATGTACTCGGTTACTAACCGAGTACATTTCTACACACTACTAAAATCCTGCACGGAGAGCTGCCAGCTTCCTGGATTACAGATTACCCTCATTTGCATGGTTTTCACATGCAAATGAGGGTAATTTGCATACAGAAGCTTGGTCAGTGCAGGATTAGTGCAAACTCATGCGTCCCGGAGCTCATTCCTGGATCGCACATCGGCCATATTGCCAAAAATAGCTCTTAAACTAATCCTGCATGCTGTAAAGAGCTTCATAAATCCAGGGGAGAGTGTGTTTTATGAACACTTGAAGAAACTGCTTAAAGTAGCTTACTGGAGGCTGAGGTTGCTTAATACTGAGAATTGAGTGACCCATTAACAAAAGACCTGCAACTGCTGTTCTTGCATCTTAGAATTCCACTTTTGGGAACATGTGGAGAACTGTTCCAGCTGGAATTGTGTTTTGGATAGTGGTAATGACCTATAATCAAGTGGAATGTGAAATTCATCCAGATGACCCTGAATACCACTTTTGATTGCTTTGTCTTTCAGACAGAATTGTGTAACTCTCCTAAAATTGCTATTTGTTATGGAGATTTTGTCATACTGCTTTACGTTTGAAAAAAAAAAAGTTTCTAAAAGATTGATTTAGAATTAAATTTGATTCTGAACCTGGAAATCTTTAAATATGCTCAAGTGCTCATTATGCCAAACCTGGACATTTGCAAGATAAGCGTTTATTGCATTAGAGACTGAAGTACTGTTTTCATGTTTTTTGCTCTTTTATTGGCATGAAGCAACTCAGCTTGATTTTAAATTTATCTAGGACTTGATTTTTTACCATACATGATTTGTTCAAAATTTAAACTGAAACCATGTTTTCTTTTCAGCAAACCTATCAAGAAAAGCTTCAAGATGTGCATTTATTTTCTTTCGGTACTGACAGACTTTTTCAGTATATTGCTGGGTGATGTTTTCTTGGCATTGAACCCAGCTCTGGTAAGGTCTAACCTTTCAGATAAAAGGCATAGAAATAACCTAAACTTATTATCAAAAGTGAGTCACAGAAAAGCACATCCAAAGTTCACTTAGTAGATACCTGTAGAGTGTTGCATTTTAATGAAACACTGTTTGTTCCCACACACCAAATGCAGACAGATTAAGTAAATTAGAGTATTTATTTATTCCTAAGGTTAACAAGTAGCAGGAGTAATCACCTGAAATAACCCCCTCAATACTGTCTAATGGCAATATATATATATATAAAACTAAAATTCATGCATAACAGAACCTTTTAGTCATCCGGTTTAGAAGTCTGTTTCTGCTATCCAGAAAGACCCAGACTATTTGCACTATATTGAAGAGAGGCTCCCCGGTTCTGCAAGCCCTGCATGACATGCAGGACTAGTGCAGGAACTCCAGTAGGCAATATGTCTGCCATGCAATCCAGGAATAACCTGTAGGGATGTGCACGAGTGCTCCTGCACTAGTCCTACATGGACTCAGCCCATGTATGCAAATTACTCCATTTGCAGGAGAAATCAATGCAAATTAGGTGAATTGTGATCCAGGAAGCTGGAAACCAGTTGTGCAGGACTAGTGTAATCTGCAGAAATGTACGCCACCAGTAACAAAGTACATTTCTGCAAAGTACAAAACAGAGCCATGACAGCTCCAAATAAAGGGTGGATATCATGTAGAAAGCATGCCAATGGCCAACTATAATGCCATTGGCATGGAAAATATTTGCAAAAATAAAAAAAAAATAAACTTTTTTTAGACGATCTCAGCTGTTTAAGCATTGAACAGCGGCACTCAAACAGGATAGGGCAGAAAATAAGAAAAAAAGCATAAAATAAGCATTCTAACCAAAATCATTATTTTGCCATTATAGTTAGTGGCAGGCAAAAGACCACCATGGCCAGTGAATAGTGGTTACTAAGGGGGGAGGTTCAGTGTGGGACATGTAACTAGGCATCAGCAGGAAATCCTATGCAAATGAGGAGAATGTAACTAAATCCCAGATTTCCCCTGCATGCTAGTCAGCACCCGGCAGTGTAAGAGCAGGAATAGCTTGGTGCAAGCCTAGGAGTTAGCTGAAATCATAGGGGGGTGAGTCAGCTATACTGTAAGTGGATTGGAGCCCTGTGGCTGGGGTTGCTCTTAGTTTAGCAGAGCTAAGCAAGGGGTTGTCTGAGGCTGCCTAGCACTCTGTACATTGCCTAAGTGGGTTTAGCACCTCGGCGCCCGGGTTTTAAAGGAAAAGAAAAAGTAAACCAAGAAATAAGGGCAAAACCTTTTTTTTGGGGGGGGGGGCACATTTGGGGCACTGTGGGGGGTTTTTGTGTTGGGCGCCCCGGCCCCCCCCCTTTTTAAAAAA